>NC_133622.1:184570967-184627463 GCF_048593235.1 Sminthopsis crassicaudata | reverse complement strand
GGTGGGCTCTAATCTGAGAATAAATAAAAGGATGGATGGGATTCCATTCTGTAGAGATGAGGAGGGAGTGCATTCCAGGTATGGATATGACTAGTTCAGTACCAAGGAGGTCATTGGAAAACAACTTCTCTGGATTGTTATCCTTGGAGGACTCATCTTATAGGGCTATAGTAAAGACCATATGAAATCAATGATAAGAATAATAATCATTGATAAGGAGATTTTTCCAGGTCCCATATAAAACACGTGGCAAAGCACCAGGGATTATATTAATTTCATTCAATTCATATCATTTATTTATAGAACTAATTAAAGCTTGAGTGGGTAAAGGCAAGGGGTATGAAATAAGGTTAGAAAGACAAGATGGAATTTGAATGCCAGGTCAGTGTGTTTGCACTTTTTGATCTAGACAGTAGCTTAAAAGAGTTTGGCAGGGAAAGAAATAGTCATATATGTCCAAGAAAAATTATTTTGGCCACTGAGTTCATTCTCACAACCACTCAGAGAGATAGGAAGTGCAAGTGTTGTTAATGCCTTTTTACCAGGGAAGGACATTGAACCTACAAGAGTTTGGGTGACTTGCTTACAGTCACACAGCTACACAGTAACAGGGCCAGCACACTATCCCATTTGATTCTTATTCTACCTTCAAAATTGTTTGCTACCATGACGCCTCTGCCACAGATGGACAAGGACAAGTGGCTTAGCCTTTGGAAGCTTCAGCCATCTTTCTATGTAAAATGGAAATAGCAAACCCCCGGATTAACTTCATCTGAGGACTCTTGTAAGAATCAGATCACATAACAATGAGAAGGACTGTGAAAATTAGTGTCACATAAATGGAAGGACTTGTCACTATGGTGAGAGGCAGAATCATGTCCCAGGAGCCCCAAGACCAGGCTTTGAGTTCTTGAGGTGTCTTTTATCACTTGTGTAACTTTGGACAGGCTTCAGCTCTCTAAGTATTAAACACTGGTCTTCAGAGTGTGGAAAGAGGAGGAGGACTGTGAGTCTCTGAGGTCCCATTCAGCTTTGAAGCTATTCGATTTGATGATGGCAATTATGTCATTTAGAGTATATACACTTGAGAAAGTTACACTCAATGATGTGTTTTAAAGTTACAGCCTAATCTACTTAGGAGCTCCGAT
Source organism: Sminthopsis crassicaudata (assembly GCF_048593235.1). Lineage (NCBI taxonomy): Eukaryota > Metazoa > Chordata > Mammalia > Dasyuromorphia > Dasyuridae > Sminthopsis > Sminthopsis crassicaudata. The sequence goes on along the minus strand of NC_133622.1, from coordinate 184,626,315 downwards.
GCAAAAAAAAAAAAAAAAAAAAAAAAAAAAAAAAAAAAAAAAATAGTTTCATAAGAAGGAATGAAGTTATTTTTTTTTTTCTTTCCCTCAGAAATCTGACTTTCTGGGCAAAAAGCCACTTGGAGTTATCATCATCTCCAGAAAAGTGAAAGTTAAAGAGACTAGAAGATCAGCAATCAGTGGGACAGTTAATAAGTATTCTGGGAAAGTCATTCCAAGAATCAGCAGTGGAAGCTGTTACTCTTAAGCATGACATCACACCTCCAATGCCATTAGATCCTAGATTCTTTCTGAAGGATTGCCCTAAGGACTTGGGAGATTTTTTGCATATCTCTCATGGATAAAACATTTTGTAATAATAAATAATAATTGATAGTATTTTACACATGTTAATAATGCTTACTAATTGTTTTACATTCATTTCCTCACCTTTATAGTAGCCCTCTAAAGAAAGTGGGAAATTAATCTCCTAAGAAAGAATTCAGATCTTTGAGCCCATGCCGGGTGCCCTTGTCCCCATTATAAAAGCAACGGAGGACCTGGCTGTGAATCTCCACCCTGCTGTCCATGTAAACTATGGGTAAATAATTTAAGTTCCAGAAGGAATATTGGTGTAATAGAAAGAACACCAGAAAACCTGGGTTCAAATCCTGCTTCTGGTGCTTGCTTATTATCTGAAGGAATTTTGGAAAGCCACTTAGCATCCCTGGACCTCAATTTCCCCATCTAGAAAATGAGGGGCTTAGACTAGACAGTCTCTGAGGTACCTTCCAGATAGGTCTGGGATCCTTTGATTCCATGATCCCTAAAATACTGCTGTTGTTCAGCTGTGTCTGACTCTTGGTGACCCTATTTGGGGTTTTCTTGGCAAAGACACTAGAGCACTTGGTAATTTTCTTCTCTAGCTCATTTTACAGTTAAGAAAATTGAGGCAAACAGGATTAAGTGATTTACCCAGAGTAACACAGCTAATAAGTCTTCCTGAATCTCCAGGCCCAGCAGTCTATCCACTGTGCTACCTAGCTGCCTCTCTAAAATGAATTAATTTCAACTTAGAGTTCTATTTCATTAGTTATATACTGACAAGAAAGGAAAAGAGGCAGAGACAGAGAGAGGGGACAGAGGGACGGAGGGAAAAAAAGAGGGATGGAGGGAGGGAAGGAGAGAGAAAGGGGAAAAAGAGAGAAGTTGAAAGGAAGGGAAGGAAAAAAGGGAGGGAGGGAGAGAAAGGAGGGAAGAAGGGAAGAAGAAAGGGAGAGAGAGAGGGAAGTGGGAGGGAGAGAGGGAAAGAAGGAGGCAGAACAGGAGAGAAAAGAAAAAAATAGAAGGGAAGAGAAGGAAAAAAAATCAGACAATGATTGAGGGAAAGATAAAGGGCTTCAGACAGGGTACAGGGAAGATGAGGAGTTAGGCAGCTGCCTAACTTAGCTGCTATGTGATCAGGGCCATGCTGTCTAGTCAAGAGTGTATCCCTGCACCTCCATGGGGTCCCAGAAATAATCCTGTTGCTTTTATTTGATAACCAAGAAGGAAGGTGCCTGGAGGCTCCCAGCTCACAAATCCCAGGATATAGCAGCAGCAGGCAGGGCACTGGGCAAGGGCCTCCATCACTGAGAGCCCTTTCTCTCCAAATGCCAAGCCTGTGGATGAAAGAACCCAAGCACTACTTTTAATTTTCCATTTGATGCTTCCCATGTGATCTTGGAGAAGCAGAGAAGGCAGAGAGAGCATCTTTCTGCAGGCACAGGATGAATGTACCTCCTTATTGCCAATGAGTCATCCCCTCATTGCAGACCCCTGCTGTAATATTTTCTCTTTGGCCTTTTTTTCTCAAATGAGCCATTTTTTCTTTATTTTTTTTTCATCTTCTTCTGAAAGGTTTAATGTTTTTCCTTTCTACTGTACAAAAGAAAACTCCCTCCCCCTTTGTATTGAGCTGGTTTGTCCACTAATGGAGCTTTCCAAAAGAGGCAAGCAATTGGCTTAAGAGCCAGAAGTGGAAGGGAAAAGAATAAGCATTTATATAGTGTCTCCTATGTGCCAGGGACCATGCTAAGCACTTCACAATGAGCACCTCATCGGATCCTCACGACAACTCTTGGCTATTGTGTGGTTGTTTAGTCATTTTTCAGTCATGTCTGATTTTTCGTGAAACATTTGGGGGTTTTCTTCTCCAGATTATTTTACAGATGAAGGAATTGAGACAGATTTAAGGGACTTGCTCAGGGTCACAGAGCTAGTAATTGTCTGAGGATTTCAGGAAGAGGAGAGTCTTCCTGACTCCAGGCCCACTCTGTTCACTGTATCCCCTAGCTGCCCCAACCTTTACAGGTAGGTATTATTATGATCCCCATTTTATAGTGGGGGGAAACTGAAGCAAACAGAGGAAAGTGACTCAGGGCCCCGCATTCTATGTGCTGTGCTATCTCTGAAACTTCCCCAAAAACACTCAGTTTTAGGTCTGATACCATCACTGATTAGTTGTATGACAATAAACAAGTCACTTACTCTCACGATGCCTCAGTTTCTTTATTTATAAACGTAAGATGTGTGTATGTGTGCTTACCTAAGGGGACAGGAGAAGAACTATGGCTGAGCGTTGGCTCCTTCCTTCACTCATCTCCTAAAGGCATATTTAGCTAAATTTATGGTTATCTTCTCCCTCAAATATTGCTGATCTCGGGGTACAAGTCTAGTTCAGGACAAATGCCACTTTCCAGTCACTGTGAAGGGGATTAATAGAAAACCTGAGCTTATAGCCACCAACCCCGCCACTTCCCACCAAACACAGGTTATGCAAAAGAAAGCACAAATTGCCAATTAACACATTTATTCAAGCAAAGAATAAACAAGAATCAGAGAAGTGATATGGATTAGACTATGCTAGAAAATGAACAAGAGTAAATAAGCTCAAGAAAAAAGAGAGACAAGATGTTGGTTCTAATGAGAGACTGTATCTCAGCTTGCCAGATGAGAAGCTGACTCTCCAGAGTATATGGGAGAAGCTTGCAGGAAATCAGGGTTATAGGAACAGTTGGCTTCCCCTGGTGTTTGCAGCTTCCAAAGTTGTCCTATTTTCTCCCCATCCAAGAATTTCTCACATTAATTCCAACCCCTTAGACAAGTATTCAAGTGTGTCATATCACACTCAGCAATATTCTCCATCAATTTGGAATGAAGTCTCCTTCTGCATTTGCAGTAATGTACAAAACTTGGGGGAAAGCTTAGTTATATAAAATAAGAATATTATACTAGAGGATTGCTAAGGCTCATTCTAGATCTAAAAATTATTGGTAAGGACAGCAGCATAATGTAATGGAAAGAGTGCTGGATCTTTGGTCGGATGGACTGGGTTCAAATTTCTGATTTTTAAGAGATCTTCAGCAATTCAATCAATTTACATATTCTTTTAATGTTCTTACCTGTAAAAATGAAGGAAGATGCTGAATACTGGAAAACTAACCAGATAATCCAGGCTAGAGATTATGAGAGCCTTGAACTGGGATGATGGTCCTGTCAATAAATTAGCATTTATTAAGCACCTAATATGTGCCAGGGCAACTAGATGGCTCAGTGGATAGGCCTGGAGTCAGGAAGACCTATCTTCCTGGATTCAAATCTGGCCTCAGACACTTACTAGCTGTGTGCCCTAGACAAGTCACTTAACCCTATTTACTGCAGTTTCCTCATCTGTAAAAATGAGCTGGAGAAGGGAATTGCAAATCACTCCAGAATCCCTGCCAAGCAAACTTCAAAGGGGGTGACAAAGAGTCAGAAACTACTGAAAAATGACTGAACAATTGAATATGAATAAGTCCTGTGAGTGGAGAGGAGGCAATACACAACCGAATTTGTGGAGGCAGAAGAAGCAGAACTAAGCAAATGAAGTTTATATGATTAGCTTTAAATGCTGAAGTTTTTCTCTTACAGGCAATAAAGATCTACAAAAGTTGGGATATCTCATTGCTTACTGCCCCAGAGGATGAAAGTAGCCTTCAGGGGGCTGTTGATTCTGGCACCATCATCAATGGAATGAGGGAAGAGTTGGCCAATCCCCCACACTGTCATTGCAGGGGATAGCAATGATTTTCCTGCCTCAAGACCCTTCCCACTCTAACTCATCCAAAACCTCACATTTAACTCTGCCATTCCTCTGCCCTATAATCTGCAGTAGCTCTCTATTACCTCTACTAACAAATTTAAGCTACTCTCTGATACTTAAAACTTAACACAACCTAGTCCCTTCCCACCTTTCCAGCTTTTCTTTTAGTTCATTCCCTTTCCACATTCTGTAGTCCAGACAAAAAGACCTTCTTGTTCTTCCTCACATGTAACAGTCCATATCCAATCTCTGGGCCTTTGTATTGGCAATCTCCTATGTCTGCCATGCTCTCTCTCTTTATTTCCAAATCTTGGTAACTTCATCTTTCCATCATCAGTTCAAATTCTACCTTCTGTGGAAGCACCATCCCCCACTCCTTAGTCTAGTGTCTCCCTGCCAAGGTTACCCTGTTATGTTTTTGTGTGAATTTTGTAAATAGGACATATTGGCCTGTTATTTTCCCTACCAGAAGATAAGCTCCTTAAGGGGAAAGGCTCTTCTGTTTTTATCATAGTGCTTAGCACATAGTAAATTCTTGAGACATGTTTATTAATTATTGATTGATTAATGTGGAATGAGAAGGCTTAAATTAAAAATCTCTTCTTCTACTTAACTGCTTGATTCCTTGTGTGACTTTAAGCAAACAAACAAAGAAAATAAAGCATTTTTAGGCTTCAATTTGTTGCTCTGTAAAAGGAGGAGGCTGAAATAGATGACTTCTAGCTTAAAATTCAATGACTCCATGACATAGCAAAGCTCCCTTGAGCAAAACCAGGGACATACTCATAGGGAACTTCATCTCCTTCTCACTTGGAAAGAAAGGTATGGAGTTTTCTTCCCCAGCAGCCTACTAAAAATTAATTTTCAACAGAACATCATGGTAAGCATCAAAGTCAGGGTTATCTGGATTAAGGAAAGCAATTTCTTATAGCCACCATCCCAGCTTCCTCTGCCTTATCAGTTTAATTGGGTGGCACTAGGGCTGTTTCTACCTCTTGAATAATCCTATATATTAGAACAAGATTGAAACAGCATGGAGATATGGATGGGTGCCCAGGAGCGAAGAAGTTTAGGTTTCCTCTAAAGGGAGATTGTTAGCCTCAGTATTGAAAGTGAATCTTTACAACTGTATAAATATTGTACATATATTGTATTTAACATGTACTTAAACATATTAAACATGTTTGGGACTACCTGCCATCTGGGGGAGGGGTGGGGGGGAAGGAGGGGAAAAGTTGGATAACAGCCAGTAAGTGTCTGAGGACACATGTAAACTCAGAAAGCTGAGACTTCCTGCCTTTAGCACTCTATACACTGTGGCACCTGGCTGTGCTGTCTACATGTATTTAGACATATAGATACAATATAAAGTAATAAACAGTTGAGAGAGAAAGATACAAAGTCAGAGAAAGACAGAAACAGAGACAGAGACAGAAACAGACACAGAATGAAAGGGAGAGGCAGACAGATGGACAGACAAGAGAGAGAAAGGAAGGGAAGGAGGGAGGGAGACAGAGAGAGAGAGAGACAGAGAGGCAGAGACAGAGACAGAGGGAGACAGAGAGAGGGAGATAGAGAAGAAAAAGAGGAGAGAGGGAGAGAGAAAGGGAGGGATTAATCAGAAAAGACCTTTTGAAGAAGAGAGTACCTGACTTATCTTTTGATTGCAACTAGGGATTAGATGGATGAAGATAAGGTGGGTTACCTTCTAGATACAGTGGTCCATAAGGATGAAATATTGGGAACAGGATGCTAGCAAGTCTAGTTCACTGGAACCAAGAGTGGGTGAAAGCAGTAACATGAAATGTCTGAAAAGATAAACGAGAGACAGGCTGTAGACAGCTCTAAATTCCAGGTTGAAAATTTTGTCTTTTATTTTAAGAGACAATATGGAGCCAGTGAGGACTTTTGATCAAAGAAGTGACAGGGACAGCTTTAACTTTAAGGAGTATCAGTTTGGCAGCTTTGTGGAGTATGGAGTAGAGAAGGGAGAGATTTAAAGCCGGCATTTAAACCAGGTAGTATTATAGTTCTGTTTTGGCAACTAATTAGTCTGGAAAGTCACTTCCTCTCTCTGTACCTCAGTTACTCCCTCCCAGCCATAAAGTTAGAAGGGATGATCTCAAAGATCATTTTCAGGCTCAAACAATGTGTTCTTTGTTTTAAAGTTTTGGCCAGTTTTGGCAATCTGTGTTCTAAAGTTCTCAATGTTAACATTCTGTTTAAGGTCTCTTCTAGCTCTGATATTCTACAGTCTAAAGAAAATTTTTTTTGATCTGCATTTTCTGATCCTCTTCTCTTCTCTCTCTCTCTCTCTCTCTCTCTCTCTCTCTCTCTCTCTCTCTCTCTCTCTCTCTGTCTCTCTGTCTCTCTCTCTTTCTCTCTCTCTCTCTGTCTTTCTCTCTGTCTCTCTCTTTCTCTTTCTCTCTCTCTGTTTCTCTCTCTGTTTCTCTCTCTCTCTCTCTCTCGCTCTCGCTCTCGCTCTCTCTGTCTCTCTCTGTCTCTCTCTTTCTCTTTCTCTCTCTGTCTCTCTCTCTGTCTCTCTCTGTCTCTCTCTCTCTCTGTGTCTCTGTCTCTGTCTCTCTCTGTATATATATGTATGTATTTATGTATGTATGTATACATATATATTATATAGAGAGATAAAGAGACAGACAGAGACAGAGAGAGACACAGAGAGAAAGCACTCTGCTTTCTCCCATAAAGTTGGGGGTCTATCTTCAAGTCACTCTGCACACGTTAGAATACCAATGAGAGAAAATACCTTGAAGGAAAGGGTAGAAAGTGGCTGAAGTTTTCCACAGAAGCTCAGCAGAAAAGCAGCAGGGAGATTCAGCCCACTGTCCCTCTCCAAGATTTCTGTTTGTGCTCGGAAAATATCCAGGCTTTCAAAAATGTCCGTCTTTATGATGGCTAGAGGTAAGACTGACCTGTCAAATTCTCATTCTTGAAAACACTTATTTCTAAGCCCCTATTTATTCAGTGCAATTAAGCTGCCAATCTCAGGAACTTGTCTTTCTGAACAGAGCCAGTTTCTGCTCTCAAATCCCAGCAGACACCCCAAGCACCTAAAGAAAGGCTTGTTTCTTAACCAGACAGAAAGGTGGAAGATGATAAGAGAAAAATATTTGTGAGGCTCTGATGGGGAGGGGGGCTTCCTATTCCCCAAAGGAAAAGTTGAAGAAATACACAATGCTTCTATAAAACTAAAACAAAAATGACTGATAGAGAATATAGAGCAGGCAGGAAGGGACCTTTATATAAACTGAGTCTTAAAAAGAAGAAAATTATTTTTTTCCAGGTTATACAGCAAGTGAGAACTTGGTAAGTAAATGGGAAATCTGGTATCTGAAGCCAGGTCTTTTGTTTCCAAATCCAGGGATCCTACATTTTGTAGAACATTCCAAAGGGATAGTGATGGGACTTGTAATTTCGTTGGTTTGGGGATTTCCAAGTGGGGATTTTTTTTTACTAATAAAGGACAATACCTTTTCTGTACAAAAGCAATTGTCCTACAGCTCTGAGAGGTCAAGCATCTTTCCCAGGGTCAAACATCGGTGTGTTGAAAAATGGACTTAAACTCAGGCCAACTTTCTGTCTAACATGACATACATTTTATATAGTTAACAAAAATCTTTCTTCAATCCTGGGCAAGTCACTTGATCCTGATTGCCTCCCCAAAATAAATAAAAATTTAAAAAACCGAAAATATTCCTCACCATGAGCCAAAGAAGTTGGCATCATAATTAATTATTATTATTCCCATTTTACTGAGAAGAAAAGCAACGATCAAATAAGTGAAAAGGCTTGTCCAAGATCACACAGTAAATGACAGAACTAGACCCCAAACTGAAGACTTTTTATTCCAAGCTTGTTTTTTTTTTTTTCCTAAGGCATTTGATACCAGAATTGGAAGAGTGCTTACAGGCCATTGAATCAAACTTTTATTTGAAACAAGAATGAACCCCATGATATCCCTAACAAGTGGTCATCTGGCCTCTGCTATACATTCTAGTGATAGGGAATTTGCTACTTTCCAAGAGACATGACAAAGTTGGGATCCAGAAATCCAAAGAAACAAACCATAGTAAGCAATTTTTCCCAGTTTAGATCAACTTCGTGGCTATTTTAATTGGGAAAACCTGTAAACAGAACAAAGGGAAATTTTTTTGCAGTAACAACAACAACGTTGCAAAAATAAGATTACTTCAAAAGACAAGAATTTTGAATGATGCAATGACCAACCATGGTTTCAGAAGCTTGATGATAAAGGGTACTATCTACCTCCTGCAGAAGAGATATAAAATGTAGAGTGAAACACATTTCTTGGACATGGATTTGGTCAGGAGCGACAGGGTGGGAAAGGAAGAGAAAAAGGGAATAATATAAATACCAGGCACTTTTTAAAGTGCTATTTTAAAAACAAAATTTAGTTTTAAATTTAAATAGAAAATGAGAAAAGAAAAAAAAAAGCCCATGGATAATGCATAAGAGAGAGAACATAAGAGAGGATTCAATATAAAACAACAAATTTCTATTTCAAGAAAACCTATGTAATAAATATTACACATTGTTTTCAAAGCTGCCCACTTTTTCTTTGCTTCCTTGCTGGTTTTTTTTTTTTTTTTTTTTTTGCTCTCTGCTATGAACTTTTTATTTTTTCTCCCCTTTCTCCCTCTCCTTCCCACTGCAAAGAAGGCTACAGTTATGCATGGATACAGACACACATACACACATAAAATTTCTACAAACATACATATATACACTCATATACACATATGTAAGACAATGCTTATTTCTATCATCTGTTTCTCTGAAGGTGAATAGACTCTTCCTTCATAAGTCCAAATCTTTCCATGTTTTTCCAAATCAAGCACCTCATCATTTCCTACAATACAGCAATATTCCAAACCAATCACATCCTCTCTGAGAGATTGTCTATTTTCCCCAATTCCTGCATTCTTTCTTTTCTTGGCTACATAGGTTTCATTTACGGAAGATTTTAATTTAAAATAATCAAAATTCTCCTTTTCCCACTTCAGCAGTGCTCTCCTTGATAATATATTAGTTTAAGGTCTGGTACTGCTAAATTTACTTACTAAATTTCTTTTTTCCCTAGTTTCTTTGAAGTCCCTGATCTTTTGTTCTTCCAAATAAACTTTGTTATTATTTTTTCTAACTGAGCAAAATAAATTTTAGTAATTTAATTGGGATGACATTGAATAAATAGATTAGTTATGTAAAATTATCATTTGAAAATTACATTAGTTTCACCTACCAATAAATATTACTTCAGTTGTTTAGAATTGAGTTTATTTATATAAAAAGTATTTTATATTTATTTATATAAAAAGTATTTTATATTTATGTTTATATAGTTTTGGTGTCCTTTTTGGCAAGCATATACTAAGATATTTAGTTCTTCTAGATATTTTAAATGGTCTAAAACAATATTGAATACTTCCAACCAAAGGAAATACTTCTCTTCTTAACCAATTCCAGATGACAATAAGTTTCCAGTACTACCCACCCTTTCCTTATTAGTTTCTTCTGTATTAGTTTTACTTTCATGTCTCATTTATATCATAGAATTACTCCTTTTTATCTCTCGCTGCACTGTTTTTATATAGGGCCATTTAATGTTTCTCATTGAAAAAGGAGTGATTCACATACCTCTCAGATTGGCCAAGATAACAGGAACAAATAATGATGAATGTTGGAGGGGATGTGGGAAAACTGGGACACTGATGCATTGTTGGTGGAGTTGTGAAAGAATCCAGCCATTCTGGAGAGCAATCTGGAATTATGCCCAAAAAGTTATCAAAATGTGCATACCCTTTGATCCAGCAGGGTTTCTACTGGGCCTGTAACCCAAAGATATTAAAGAAGGGAAAGGGACCCACATGTGCAAAAATGTTTGTGGCAGCCCTTGTTGTAGTGGCTAGAAAATGGAAATTGAGTGGATGTCCATCAATTGGAGAATGGCTGAATAAATTGTGGTATATGAATGTTATGGAATATTATTGTTCTGTAAGAAATGACCAACAGGATGATTTCAGAGAGGCCTGGAGAGACTTACATCAACTGATGCTGAGTGAAATGAGCAGAACCAGGAGATCATTATAGACTTCAACAACAATACTGTATGAGGATCAATTCTGATGGACGTGGCCCTCTCCAACAATGAGATGATTGAAGCCAGTTCCAAGGATCCTGTAATGAAGAGAGCCATCTGTACCCAGAGAGAGGCCTATGGGAACTGAGTGTGGATCACAACATAGTTTTTCCCACATTTTTATTTATTTTTTTTGCTTGCATTTTATTTTTTCTCATTTTTTTTCTTTTTTGATTTGATTTAATTTTTTTGTATATCATGATAATTATAGGCATTTGTATAGAAGAATTGCACATGTTTAACATATTCTGGATCACTTGCTGTCTAGGGAAGGGGATGAGGAAAAAGAGGAGAAAATATCTGGGCACAAAGTTTTGCAAGGATGAATGTTGAAAATTATGTATGCATATGTTATGCAAATAAAAAGCTTCAATAATTTTTTTAAAAAGAAAAAGAAAAAGGAGTCTTTAAAAATTCCATTATATTTCTCTGAATGAACCTAGATCATTTTTATTCTCTTAGTAACTCTATGTTTGGGCTCTTTTCCCCTTGCTTACTTTTTTTTTTTTTTACTTTATTTTATTTTTTTAAAGCAACTATTGGTGCAATCAAGTTGTAGTCCTGAGTTATGGGGAAATGACTCCCTAAACTTCCGGTTTCTCTTACTCTTATTTTCTGAGGTCTCTTTCAGGACTCGATTTTGGGCTAATTCCTCTCCACTCCTGAGTCATGGCTAGCCCTCAGCCACCCTCTCCTGTAAATCATCTTTCTCCTTATGGTCTCTATGGTCCCCCCAATAGCTGGAAAATTCAGCTGTCCTCTCTGCTCCGCAACTGATATCAAGGACTCTGTTCCCCCCAAATTCCCACAGTTAGCAGGGTCCCCTCCCCTCTGCTGCTGCACTCACCAGGTGTGGGGTAGCCCCTTCTGTGTGACAGCAGCAGCCCAGCCAGAGTTGGGTCAGCAGAGCTGTGCTTGGTGTCCCCTGAGAGTGGAAAGTCTTTCCACCTTCTACTCAGCTGCCAAACCTGGACACAGCCCAGGAGAAGAAAGTTTCTGAGGCTGGGACCTCCTCTCAACCTAGCTGCCCCCGGGGCTTGTTGTTTGTTGACTGAGCAGAGTTGGCCTAGAGGTGTTTGCACTTCCCTCAGGCCAAAACTTCTCCCCTGGAGGTCTGGTCTTTCCTGAGGTCTTTTTGGCTTGTTCTAGAACAACAGATTAAACCTAATTTTTGTTTATTTCTGCTGTTTTATATTCCCTCAGAGGCACTGATCTCTCTCTCTCTTCTCTCTCTCTCTCTCTCTCTCTCTCTTCTCTCTCCCTCTCTCTCCCTCCCTCCCCTCTCTCTCTCTCTCTCTCTCTCTCTCTCTCTCTCTCTCTCTCTCTCTCTCTCTCTCTCTCTCTCTCTCTCTCAGAAAATTTAGAGAGCCAAAACTTTTCTGATCTACTCTCTCATTTTCTTAGAATGCTCTCCTAAGTGCTCTTTTAAAAAAGAAAAACAAAAACAAATATTAGATCATTTGCAGGAAACTGTTTTGTTCAATTATGCATGTTTTTTCCAAAGGCTTTGTTTTTCCTTTTAAAAATAACCATTGCTTGTTAATTAAAAAAAAAAAAAAGTTTCTTTTTTTAATGACAGAGTTAAAAAAAAAAACTCTGTTTTGGGCTCATTATAGGAGCTGTGTGTAGTTCTGGGGAGATATCTATAATATATCCATCTATAATATATCCATGAGTAGGTTAATGTGTTGGGTAGAGGGCCAGGTCTGGAGTAAAGATCTAAGTTCAAATTCAGCCTCATATATTGACTGAGGGTGTGATCCTGGGCAACCCTGTTTGCCTTAGTTTCCTCATTTGTAAAATGAGTTGAAGAAGGAAATGATGAGTCCCTCCAGTTTCTTTACCTAGAAAACTCCAAATGGGTCACAAAGAGTAGAACATGACTGAAATGACTGAACAATAAATAATACAATAGTGCCTAAAAGTGTGACTTAGATATAGATAGATAGATATAGATAAATAAATATCTTTATGTATATATATATAATATACGTATATATGTATATTTAGGTAAAATGTGATAGATAGATAGATCAGTAGATGGTCATAACATATCAAACTGAGTTCATGCTTTAGCCTAGAGGTATTGGTAAAAGTTTTGGGGAGTGAGAGAATGAGACTTTTAGAAAAGTAATTATTGGGTGGAAGATGGACTAAAGAAGGAAGAGGCTGTGGTCCAAAAAGGTGACTATCATAATAGTCCTGGAGAAAGATGATAAGGGCTTGAATTTTGGTGGTGGAGGGAGGGGGAGGAAGGAGAGAGGAAGAGGGAGGAGACTTTAAGGATGACTCAAGGATATACCACAAAATGACTAAAAGATACTGGAGTGTCCAAAAGAAACAAGGAAATTTAGAAGAAAAGTATATTTAAAGGAAGGAAGATAGTGAGTCACATTTTGAACATGTTTGATTATAAGATATCTAGGAGATAGCCAGCAAGAAGTAGATGATGATGGACTAGAGATAAAGAGAGAAATTAGGGTAAGCATAAAAGTTTTAGAATCATTATGCAAAGAAATTGTATTTGAACCTATGAAAGCAAATAAGTTCATTAAGGAAGCTGGTTTTGTTGTTGTTGTATTGTTTTAGTTGTTTACAACTCTTTGTGACCTTATTTGTAGTTTTCTTGGCCAAAATACTGGAGTGTTTTGCCATTTCCCTCTCCAGATAATCTTATGGATGAAAAAACTGAAGCAAATAGGGTTAAGTGACTTACCCAGGGTCACACAATTAGGAAGTATCCGAGGCTGAATTTGAATTCATGACTATCTGTCTTCCTGATTCTAAACCAATTTGTGCTATCCAGTTTCCCTAAAGGAAGAAGATGGAGGAGATGAGGAGGGAAAGAGCACAGGTTTAAAACAAAGCTCTGGAACACTTTTTAAAAAAAGTTTGTTGAAAAGGTTTTTCAAGGGTGAATGATGAAAACTCTCTTTGCATGTATCTTGAAAAATAAGAAGGTATTAATATTAAAACATAAAAAAACTCAAAAAAGTTTGTTGAAATCAATCAGAATTGAATATTGAAGCTCTAAGAACCATATTAGTTTTCTCATCTTTCAATTTTCCAACAGGATTGTTGTGAGAATCCCACAGAAATATGAACTATTTTTTTATTGTGGCACAATTGCCTGGCATCTAGTAGATGCTTTATAAGTGCCTGGTGATTGATTGTTGATCAATGAATACAAAGTGAAAGCATTCAAAGGGGGATTCTATATCAACAAAGCTTTTGTTGACATTCAGGAAAATATTTGGGTCACATATTAACCATCTGTCTTGAAGCACAAGGAGCTTCTAAAATTGGGAAAGAATTTATCAACACATATGTTTAAGGCATTTTCAGCTAACATTTTGCAAATACTGTCAACGTGTTGTGGCAGCAACCACCCCACCCTTGACTATTTTTATGTTTCTTTAGGACTTGAGATTTCTTCTTTTGTTTCTTACAAGAATCATGATAGTTTCCTCATCTGTAAAATGGTAATAATAATTCTTGCAATTTTCCACCAACAGCATTGTTGTGAGAATCCTATAGAAATATGAGCTATTTTTATTATTATGGCATAAGTTCCTGGCAACTCGTAGGTGCCTGGTAATTGATTGTTGATCAGTGAATATAAAGGAAAAAGCATTCAAAAATAGATTCTATACCACCAAAGCTTTTGTTGACTCTCAGGGCAATATGGCAGCAGAAGCCAAATTCTGGGGAAAGACAGATATAGATGAACACAGCCCTGGAGAGGGAATCATTTTTAGGGAGAGGGAGGGAAATAGGAATCCCTCCTTCTACTGCAACAGTCCTAATGTCTTGAAAGGAAGCATCTGGCCACCTCTGACAGGGATCAAGCCTAGGGAGCTCTAGCTGAGCAACTCATTTAGTAAAGACCAGGAGGAGCATCGTGATTGTCATTCCCAAAGACAGTGACATTGCAGATGATGTCATGAGTGGCCAGTGAACTGGATTTAAGTGAACATAATGACACATGAAGAGAAAGTCCCAGCAGTACTTTGCCCATGTGTTCCCTACTCTTGTGCTTCCTATAAGTATTAACTGTATGTGGGCCCAGAATTCTCACTGACACCAAGTCTGCAAAAATAGCAGCCCGCATTAAGGATAAGGGCAAGAGGGTTGTTACTACTATTCACATTATATAATTTCAGTAAAGTGGGTCCTTAGGATCCCTTAAACCTCTAGCAGTCACGCTTCTGAGCAAAAACTGGGAAGCTAGTCCAGAAATAATGCTATATATAATATATATTATATAATTATATAATATTTGCCTATGGTATTATATATAATCATATCAATATCACATCATATTATAATATAAAAGATGCTACAATATAAAATAAATTTGTATATTAATTCTAACATTCTGTTTTCTATGATAAATGCTATAGCTTGTATAAATCTATTGACGTTTTATTACCTAAAAAGGAAGAGAGAGGTGTAATGGATGTAGAATGAAAGATTTGGAATAAAGAAAATTGGAATCAAATCTTGGCTCTGATGTTTATTACCAAGTAATTTTGGGAAATTATGCCCTCTCTGGGCCTTAATTTCTTTGTCTATAAAATTAAAGGATTGATTGAAGTAAATAAAGATTCTTAATCATTTTTGTATCCTAGGTCCCGTTGGTAGTTTGGTGAAAACTATGAGCTGCTCAAAATGTTTTTAAATGCATAACATTAAATGCATAGAATTGCAAAAAGAAGCCAATTTTATTGAAACACAGTTATCAATTTTAAAATGTTAATGGACTCCTGAATAAGGTCATTATTTAAGGTCTTTTCTAACTTCTAGACCTCCAGGCTTTGGGCTTATGTATGACTATATTCTTCCTAGCTAAAATTTTGCCTCAAGTATTAGAGAAAAGAGTCAGGAAAGAGGCTGGAAAGGAAGCATCGGCTTCCCTGCTGAGGTTCCATCTTTCCTGAGTCCATAGCTCCCATGTAAATTCTCGGTATTTAATAGCTAATTCTACCCTGAAGCTGATTCTACTCATTATACAGCAGCTGGTCAAGGAGGAAAAAAAACCACCCAGAGTTGCCTGAATTAGTAATAACAACAACAATAAAATAATTTAAAAGTAAAACACTTTTCTTAAAGATGAGAGCATAAAAGGAAGCTAAAAAAAATGAAGTCCATCTGTATTCCTGGGGCATGATATCTGTCAAAACGCCTGATATTAATAGTCTGCTATAGAAGTTCAGCTGGAAAGGGCCTTAGAGGCTAATATCTCATTTTACAGAGGGGGAAAGAGCCACAGTGATGGACCAGGGACTCGCTCAAGGTCACATAGTGGTGGAATGGAACAAGAACCCAGGATTTTCGCTGAGGTTAAATAGTTGTTCTCTCATGTCAGACTGCCTCCCTTATTGAACCAATTAGCCAAGGTCATTGGTTTTGTCCAGGCATGTGTGTGGACAAATGAAGGAATGATCCCCAGGGAATGAATCCAGAAAGGACGACTGGCCATTATGCTTTGCTAGGAAGACAGCCACAAAGTAGGGGCTTTGAAGTTCCGAGATGAAAGTCTTGGAAGCAGAGGGAGGGGAGGAGCAGTTAGTCCTGGAGAGAGGTATGAGCAGTCTCATAATTGTTCCACCTGGAGTTATGAAAGGGATGAGCTTCGGGTCTGAATTGTTTAGACAGACCCAAATGGCCGGAGAGCAAAGAAGCAAAGGCAGATAGAACTGAAGCTCTAATGGCAGCTATCCATCAGTCTGCAGACATTCAGGTCCACTTTGTAGAAGGGACCATGGGGAGTTAGGAAGCTTGCCATCAATGGCCCCATCAGGATGGGTTGGGGCAAATAAGGAGAAGGAGGGTTGATCCAACCCACCTGTTCAAGTGTGCAAAGTCTTAAAACTCATAGGATCCTGGGATTCTGTTACTTCTATTTTTTCTAACTCCAAGTTCAGACTTCTTTCCATTGAGCCATTACCTCTTTAAATCTAAATCTAAAAAAAAAAAATTACTCCCATGTTATAGATAAGAAAATTAAGATAGCACCATCCATAATAAAGCTGGAGAGTTATCAGATCTGAGTTGAAATCCTGCTTCTGTTAATTACTACCTACATAAACTTGGGCAAATCACTTCCTGGATCCATTTCTTCATCTGTAAAATGGGCCCCTTCCACCTCTAGATCACTTATTACATAGGACCCCATAAAGACCTCAAAAAGACCTCCAAAAAAAGCAGTATCTTCCAGAAATCATGAAGCTCATTTGCAGAGTTTCTGGGGTCCACAGATAAGGGGACAAAAATAAGGAAAGGCTATTATTAAATTATTTTAATTATTATTAAATTAGGATTATTTTTATATAATTATTTTAATTATTATTAAATTAGGATTAGCTAGTTCTCAGCAGTAAGACAATATGGTGAATATTTATTAGATTTTCCTACAAGGAGAGGGAATATAGACTGAGGCCCATCAGAACATTCACAGTATTCCACACTTGAAGACACTCCAAAGATTATCTATCTAGTCTAGCTTTTACTGAACAGAAATCCCTTCAACAATCCCTGGCAAATAGTCATTCAGTTTCTACTTGAATACTTCCAGGGATAGTGATCCTACTATTATATTAAATGGGATAGCACATTCCTATTTTGGACTACTTTAATGTATAACAACAGGAAAGATGACCAGCTTTCTGGGGTAATTAAGGGGCTATATTGCCTGAAGGGCCATAAGGAAAATGAGCTTTTGAAGGAAGCCCAATTTTGCTTTGCAGTGACAGTTTTGTGCTTGTTACATTCAGGCTGTATCCCATTAGCAAAGAGATCTAAAACAATTAACTTCTTTCAGAAACTCTCAAATTACCCAGAAAGTCTAAGTCTTCAGGAAAACATCATCCCACCAGTATTCTGGCTAATTGGTACTTTCTTTTAAATGGTGGTGCTGATTAAATTTTATCCCACCTCGTTTAACCAGATTTTTTTTTAGCATCTTCTACATGTTGTCCTAAGCTCAAGGTGTGGAACATATAGAGATGAATTTGTTTCCCTAAAATAAAAGATTTGTTAGTTTTGGTTCTGTTTAATGCAGGTGCTGCATGAATTCTCACTTCTGCATTGTCATTCATGGAGTGACTTATTCCTAGAATCCTTTCTTCTCTCCTTTCTAACTGACCACAACCTGAAGGGTTTTACAAATGGCTAAGTACACGCAAGGTGTTCCCATCAGCCCCCGGGGGAGAGTATTCTCATGACCCTGGAAATGATAAAGAAAACCTGGAGAGGGGATTTTAGAAGAAACCTAAGCTGGAACAAGATAAAATAGTGCCTTTGTCATTCAAGTTCTCTGCCTTGGTAGGACTATAATATCATACAGGTCACATTTCACAAAGAAATTCCCTTCATACTAGCCCAAAGTATAGTACAGATTACTATAGGAAAAAAGGACAAATTGATGAAAAAGATCATAAGCTTAGCATGGAGGTGCAATATGGGAGTAATGAACACTTTCATTTGTCCTGGCATTTGCTGAATCTTTCTTTCTCTCTACTAAAAGCACAAAGACTGACAAGCTTGCAAATTGACTTAATAATACTTTCAACCTTTTCAATGTGGAGGAACCGATAAGGGAAAGTCATATTTTGTTTCTGATTGTCATTGACATGAAAGAGCTAGATATTGAAGTGGAAATGATGGACTTTATTGGGGAGTAATCACTATCTGTTAGGGTGTTTAGCAGAGAAGGAAAAAAAATCAGGAATAGTCTGAAATGTATCCTAGTTCTGAGAAGAGCCTGTTTCCATGGGCTACAATTGTCCAGGGGAATTTTAGAATTTCAGATTTTACAATAATGGATTTCAATGGCGCTAGAGGAAGGATAAATTGGAATCCACTAGATGGGGAGAAAAAGAGATACTGTAGAGTACTGGTTCGTACTCAGAAACATTGAATCCTGATCTGGCTCTGGGTGAGAAATTTCTCTTTTCTGGATCTTAGTTCTCTCATTACAATATAGTACCCCATCCAGGGCTACCCTCCAAAACAAACTGATGGGTTGGGTCCCCTCAGGACAGCTACCTCCATGTTCAAGGTACTCTGTGAGTCTATCCTCCTAAGAGAGGCCAGCAATCTCACAGCCCCCATCAGTGAATTTACCTTCAACAACATTCAGTTGATATAATTCACTCACAGCAAAGACATTTATTAAAATGGCATTGAGTGAACATTAGTCTTTCCTCCTATAATATAAGGAAATTGGACTTCTTCATTCCCTTCCAGTTCTATATTCTGAGGTGCCACTTCTTATAATCTATGGCTCTAAAAAGGTCTTTCTAGTTACTAAGCAAGGTCAAGTGCATCTTGAGACACGCACTTGGAATAGGCACTTAGAAGAGATGCAATTTTCATCAATCAGGAAAAAATACTCCAAATAAATATGTGGCACAATGAGTTTTACTATTCAGGAAAGTAGCAGCTCTACTAGACACTCCAGCATATTTTGGCCTTGCTAGGTTATTGCAGAGGAAAATTTTCACCTTTGTTCTTTCAAAGAGAACATGGATTGAACTAGTACATTATGAGAATGATCACATGGCGAGGAAGGGAAGGGTGTTTATGGAAGAGCTCTGCAGTTAATCTGCAGTTTAGCTGGTTGGCATTTGATGAGCAGAGTCGCCTTCTGGAAGAGAAGCCAGATCAGAGAAAACAATGAGACACATTGCATTTTGTCTTCCCAAGGCAAGGGACTTTGCCCTCCATCAAGGCTAAAACCAGATCAATCAATCAACATTTATTAAGCTCCTGCTATGTGCCAGATACTGTGTATGAAGTACTGGGAATATCCAAACAAAGATGAAGTTGTTTCTGTCCTAAGTGACTGTAGTTTATCAAGGGACACAAAATGTGGTTGTATAAGTATAATATAAATTATATATGAAAGAAATAGCAGATAATTTAGGGAGAGAGACACTAGCAGCTGGGGTTTAGGGCCAAGATGGGGCAGAGATGATCAGAAAATGCCTAAATTGAGAATATGCTTTAGTAGGAGACCTAAAGGAAGCACAGGTTTCTAAGCGTTTAAAGTGGAAAGGGGAGGTGCATTTCTGGCCCAGGAGATCTCCAAAGCAAAAGCACAAAGATGCAATGGTGTGCCATGTGGAAGGAAGCTAAGAAGACAGTCTGATGGAAATGCAGGTCTGCATTCTAACAATCCTTCAACTATTGATGTCTCCCTACAACTTGACCCCAGAAAAGGAAAGACTAGAAAACATAAAAAACATAGACACTTAGATTTGAGTTCCAGGTTATTACCTGTGTGAGCTTGAACACAAGTCCCTTTTCTTCTCTGAACCTGTTTCTTCATCTGGAAAATGAGGAAATTAAGACAAGATGATTTCCAGCCTCTTCCATCCCTGACATTCTATGTTCTAAAGTTTCTTTGAATGTGATTCCATAATCTGCTCTTCTAGTTGTATGTGGGGCAGTAGGTAGAAGGACAGATCAAGAAGATCTGATTCCGTATTCAGTATCTGACACTTGCTAGCTATATGACCTCTGTCTGCCTCAATTTCCTCAATTATAAAATGGGAATAATAACACTTAGGGTAACTAACTAGATGGTGCACTGGGCTTGGAATCAGGAAGACTCATACTCATGAATTTAAATCTGGCCCCAGACACTTACCAGCTGTCTGATTCTGAGCAAGTCACTTCACCCTGTGTGCCTCAGTCTCCTCATGTGTAAAATGATTTGGAGAAGGAAATAGCAAACCATTCTAGTATCTTTACAAAGAAAACTCCAAATGGGGTCAAGAAGAGTGAAACACAACTGAACAAACAATTGGACAATAGCATCTAATCTCCCAGGATTACTGTGAGGATCAAATGAGATATATTTGTCAAAGGCCACAGTGAGTGCTATATAAATGTTAACTGATGATGATGATGATGATGATGATGATGATGATGATGATGATGATGATGTTTCTACTATTTCCCTTCATTAGTCCACACCTTCAGAGTCCACAGTGCCCCCCTAAACATGGCCCATGCCATCCCCACTCCTCTACCTGTCCATGCAATTCTTCCTGCCTTCAGTGCCTTCCTTTCTATGTTCCTACCATCCATATATTGCCCTTCCCTTCTTTCCTCATCGCCATTCATCAACTTTTCCACATTCTTATTACTCAGACTGGAAATTATCTTTTGCCCCTACTCCCAAACCTACATAGAATACTCTCTTTTGTATTACTGGTGTTTTCATATATCTCACAAACCTTCTAACGAGACAAAGTTTTATTAAGTTAAGGACTATCCAGTTCTCAATCATTTTTTTGCAACTCTCCCAGTCCCTAGTACAGTGACTGACCTACTGGCAGAGGTTTAATTGCTTGCTGAATTGAACTTCCATGCTTGGGGAGGAATTTTTAGTCATTCTAAAATAATGGTCTTTAAAATTTGGGGGTCCTGGATCTCTTCGGTTGTCTAGTACAGCCATTGGACCTTTTTTAGAATGGTGTTTTAAATGCATAAAATAAAATGTGTAAAATTTTTAGAAATTATATTAAAATACAACTATTTTTAAAAATTAAGTTCATAGACCCAAGATTAAGACCCTTTCATCTAAAATAATGAATCCCAAATGTTGGAATTTTCAGCACCTAAATGATATACATAAGGGTATTGCTCCTCTCCAATCTTGTTTCCAACTTTTATCTGCCTCACCCTCACATATGGTTTTTATGTAGACTGCACATGTTCTCTTTGAGGCTACAAAAGGCTTTCTATATTTACAAAGGGGAATAGATGTAGTAAGGTGACTTAGGGATCTTAGAACTTAGAATGTCAAGGCAGAAAGGGATCTTAGAACATAGAATGTTAGAGACTAGAGATCCACACATTGGATGGAATTCTACATATTTTATTTTAAATAATATTTTATTATAATATATGTATATGTATGTACCCACAATATAACATATGTATATGTACATGCATATATACATGTGGGTATAGTTGCATATTGCACTGTGCATATATTCAAATATACAGATATATACATATAATTATAAGTGCATGTATACAGTACATGTGTATAAATATACTCGCATGTATATTTATGCATGTATGTGTGTATATATCCACACATGTGTGTATAAGTTAGCTACCCCCAAATTAAGAAATAGTTTCTAGTCTAATGTTCTTTTCATATATAGGAGGAAACAGGTCCCAAATAGAAATGTCAAGTTACACAGTAAGAGAGTAGCAAAGGCCCCTTCTATTTTCCATTTAGTCACAATTTTACACCTTGAACCTTCCTAAGAAGAGAACAAGAGCCATTGGGAGCCCACCAAAAGCCACAGGCCCCTTGCAAGGCCACATGTGCTTTCTGCACACCAAGCTGCCTCACAGGTATGAAAAATGCTGGAGATAATATGGGCTTGGAACTCATGAAAGGTGATTAATCTTACTTGAAGGGCCTTCCACTGAGCCTGGGGCTGTGAATCTGTAAGCTGGTACACATTCTGAGGCTACTTCTGTTTAAATATTAATAGTCATTCTGGCAGGATTGGAGTTAAATGCAAAGTAAACAAAGAAAATTCCTCCAGGAGTTAAGAGAAAAGGACACATGCCCTGAAGCTGGCTCCCAAAAGGGGAAAGGGATGGAGCTCATGACCTTTGACAGAGCCAGTCCTCTGATTCACTGAGAATGCTGAAAATCCACTTTCTGCTAGTTCCCAAAGAGTTTTCTGCATGACAATCCCTTTTTTTCACTTCAACCTGATGGGGAGTGTTGCTGTGAGAATCAATGCACTGTGAAGAGCTCTACAAAATGATCTGAATGCCAGCCTCTGGATACTCAACTACCAAATGTATAGTCTATGCTTGTAATAAAAAGAACAATAATAATGCCAACAATAATATGATGATAATAGTAATAATAACATATTCACTTAATTAAAAGTTTACGAGTGCTTTCTTCCCAGTTCCTCTGTAAGGTAGTTAGTGCAAATATTCTCAGGCTCATTTTACAAATGGGAAAACTGATGCTGATGGAGATAAGATGACATGTTAAAGTTTGCATATAAGTAGCAAGTGAGGGAGCTGGAACTCAAAAGGCAGCACAGTTATTAGGGTGCTGGGTCTGGATTTAGGAAGTTCCCAAATCAGGCATTTGTTAGCTGTGTGACTCTGGGCGAGTCAATTAATCAGTTCCCTCAACTGTAAAACATGGGGTTAAATAATAGTACTTATTGAGAGGCTCAAATGAGATGATATTTATAAAAAGGGGTTAGCAGAGTAGCTGGCATCTAATAGGAGCTCTATAAATGCTTATTCCCTCTTTTCCTTCAAATTTAGGTCTCTTCCTAGTTTATTTAACTAGAGTTGAAATTGACTACAGAAAAAAGAAAGGGGAAAAATAGTTTTGGTATCACCTTTGGGATAGCTGGATGATGCAGTGGATAGAGTACCCAGCCTGGAGGCAGGGGGACCTGAGTTCAAATCAAATACTGAGCCAGTGGCCACTCAGTATTTGAAGAATTCCAGTGAGGGGGAACCACTAGTTCCTGATAGAATACGAATGGTTCCCTACATTCTACTTTTTTGACATCACCAATTATTGGTAAACTTTTTCTTATATCCACTCTAAATTCATCTTTTTATGTCTTGTGCCCATTGTCCCTGTTCTCTGGATCCAAGCAAAACAAGCCCAACTCCTCTTCCACAACAATCCTTCAAATCCTTGAAAACAGTTATTATGTCCCAGTGAGCATTCTCTTCTCAAGGCTAGGGATCCCCATTTATTTAAACCTTTCTTCAGATGGCAAGGATTCCAGGCTCTTCACCATCATGATGGCCTCCCTCTAAATGCTCTATAACTTATCAATATATTTTTCAATTACCTGGAACTGAACACAATATTATTATTATTATTTATTATTTTTAATAGTTTTTATTTACCAGATATATGCATGGTAATTTTACAACATTGACAATTGCCAAACCCTTTATTCTAATTTTTCCCCTCCTTTCCTCCCCCCTGAGATGGCAACATATGTATACATGTCCAAACAGTTGTTTTGCTGAACAAAAAGAATCGGACTTTGAAATAGTGTACAATTAACCTGTGAAGGAAATCCAAATTGCAGGCGGACAAAATTAGAGAGACTGGGAATTCTATGTAGTGGTTCATAGTCATCTCCCAGAGCTGGTTCAGTTCGTTACTGCTCTATTGGAACTGATTTGGTTCATCTCATTGTTGAAAATGGCCACGTCCATCAGAATTGATCATCATACAGTATTGTTGTTGAAGTGTATAATGATCTACTGGTTCTGCTCATTTCACTCAGCATCAGTTCATGTAAGTCCCTCCAGGCCTTTCTGAAATCATCCTGTTGGTCATTTCTTACAGAACAATAATATTCCATAATATTCATATATCATAACTTATTCAGCCATTCTCCAATTGATGGGCATCCACTAAGTTTCTAGTTTCTGGCCACTACGAAAAGAGCTGCCACAAACATTTTGGCACATACAGGTCCCTTTCCCTTCTTTAAGATCTCTTTGGGATATAAGCCCAGTAGTAGTACTGCTGGGTCAAAGGGGATGCACAGTTTGATAATTTTTTGAACATAGTTCCAAATTGCTCTCCAGAATGGCTGGATGTATTCACAATTCCACCAACAATGTATCAGTGAACACAATATTATAAATGGAGCTTCCAGGGCAGAGAACACTAATATGATTACCTCCTCGAGCCTAGATGACTTTTTCATTAAAGCCTCTAACTTCTTAACATTAAAGTCTACAAAGTCTACTTCCTAAAGTATAATCATGACAGGTAGGCAGTGAAAGTATCATCAGCATCATATGATACCATTTTACAGCTGAAAAAACTGAGAAGTCACGCTTTGCCTGAAGTCACACCTAGTAAGTGGCAAAGCCATTATTCCAAACTCCAAACTCCTACACCCACTGTAGGATTCCCTCCATGCTGCCCAATTTTCTCATTCTGTTGGCAGGAAAACTCTTACTCCCTGAGCCCTCCTTCTCTTTTTTTAGGTTAAATTATTGGCCAGTGGTAAAATGCAGATGCCCTAAAACCATGGAAGTGGTTAGGAGCAAATCTCAATTATATTCCTGATCTTCTGAGGACTCCAGGTGGGCTAACAACACTGCATAAAACACATGGTGGGAGAGAGGATGTGTTCAGAGGGGATTGCATCTGGCGATTGCATTTTCCCGTTTTGGCTTGGGATCACCCGTAAGAAAATGCGCAGCTCAATCCTCTCTTTGTTCAAGAGTCAATATTTTCCCAAGTATTTAAGACATTGGCTGACTTTGCTGGTGCTGATCACATGGGGGAAAATTGGCAGATACTCTGATCTCTCAAATTTCAAGGCAAGATGGCTCAATGAATCAAAGAATTATACTAACGCTGAGCTAGAAAGTACTTTAGAGATCATCTAGTTCTATTATCTCATTTTACAGATTGGGTAACTGAGGCACAAGGAACCGAAGTGATGCCCCCACCACAAGTTACTGGCAGAGTATAATTGTTTTATTGAGTGACTAGTCACGTCACTGAGGCAGATTCCCTACCTCAGCAAAGCTCCTGTTAAAGTAAGAAGGAGCTTCTAATATTAACTCTTCTACCTCTTTGGGGACATCTGGCATGGAGTCTATAATGGAAAGAGCATTTGGGAGAAAGTATTTATTATCACAAAGAAGTAGGACAGCTGAGCTGTGGAGGCAGGAAGATAGCAGCTGCTTTTTTAAAAAGAGCACTCGATTCTCTTCTATTCTGAAGTTGTTTGCTGATAGCAGATCCAAACAGAGAGAACCAGAACTCCTGGACTTGTGGTTGGTCATGGGCTAATTCTTTATCCTCTAGTTTAGAGAAGGGTTTGCAGGAGATAGGTGAGACATCTTCACAAGAGCCTAGTGTATTTCAGCAAGCTCTGGTGCTCCTGAGCATCTTTCCTCCCATGTTTCCGTGTCAGAAGAAATCTTGTGGGCCAGGTTTTCCTATGAGCTGTCCCAGAGAATGCTACAGGACCTGACCACAATAACTCGGTCACAAGGTCAGCAGCGGCTCCATCTTTGACAACATCTTCTGAACTCTTTCCTATTCCTTCCCTAAAGTTTGCCCTTGTTGGAGCCTGCAGGAGGAGCCTGTCTAGTATCAGGAAATCTTTCATCTAAAGAAGTAAGTTTGGGACTATGATGGTCTACGGTCCATATAATGTCAAGATCGAGACTGAAACCTTCTTCAGAGCCTATTCAAAATTCAGCTGAGTCACGTTTAAAATGAAAGAATTAGACTGGATGATTTCTAAAATTCCAAATCTCATGATCTTGTTATTTTAATGTGATACTTTCCATAAGAAACAACCCCAAGATTTGTTTCATTAACTTCAATGTTGAAAAAAAGGAAATTTCTCTAAAAGTAGCCTTTATATCCTCTGCATTTTCCAAGCTTCCCAAGTTGGCCAAGGAAGAAATTTCCTACCAAAAATACATATGCAGCATTTGGTTACATTCCCTTACAGCATATACTCTCCAAAGAATACATAGAGTGGCCACCCTTGATGAGAATCACAGAATCACAGGTCATTTAAGGAAGTTCTGTAAGATTGGCAAAGATTAATGACAATATAAGAGACTTAAATTAGCATTAAATTTATTAAATTAGCAAATAAAATGTTTAAAATAAGAGCCTACCAGAAAAACTATAAGGAACTTTTTCTCTAGATCTGGAGCCGTCACTAATTCCTCACCTATCGCTCCTGTCCTAGGAGGGGAAGTGAGAAATTGAAGGCCCTTTTTATTTTTGACACTCTACGTCTCCAGTGGCCCACATATCCAGATCCCTTCCAGCCTGATATTCTGTATTCTAACTTTTAAGATTTCTTCCAGCTTTATCATTCTCCATTCCAATATGCTATGTCCTAAGATCTCCTCTGACTGAATTATTCTATAAATCTGTAATGCGAAAGACAGATGGGAGGAGGAAGTGAGCAAAGGAAATGAGGTGAGAGGGAAAAGAGGAGGGGGTTATGGAATGACTGGAATTAAAGCCATCTGAGAGAAGGAATCCAAAAGCCTCCTCCTCACCTCATCCGAGCGTCATTCTAACACTGATGGGAGCTACGGGTAGACCTCCTTTTCCCTTGTATTCCCACTCCTTCCAGAATACAGAGAGTAAAGAGGCAGGGGCCCCCATTTTAGGTATATATCATAGAACAGAACCAAGGCCTGTAAGAAATCTTAGAAATAATTGTAAAAAAAATAATAATAACAATTTGGTCATTTTTCCATCATGTCTGACTCTTTTTGAGCTCATTTAGGATTTCCGAGGAAATACTGGATGCTGGCGTGGTTTGCCACTTCTTTTCCCAGTTCATTTTACAGATGAGGAAACTAAGGTGACTTGGGCTAAGTGACTTGCCCAGGGTCACCCAGCTAGTAAGTGTCTGAGGCTGGATCTGGGTTTGTGATGAGTGCTCCAGACTCCAGGCCCCGCACTCTATCGCCTATGGCGCCACCTAGCTGCCCCTACTTTATAAACTCCTTTTTAAAGGTGAGAAGACTGAGCCTGGAGAGCAGGGAACCTTGTCTTCAGTAACACAGCTAGTTAGTGGCCAAACCAGAATGCGTCTATTTATTTCTCTATTTATGGGAAAACATGCTTCAATCCATTAGGAGAAAGTTCCCTGGATGCATTTGCAGGAACAAACAGAAACAGCCACAAAAATAGAAGTGAGCCTGGAGCTGGCTAAAACGCCGGTCTCCCCATTAACCTCCTCAGTCCCCGCATTAAGCCGTTTATTCCTAGTTTTGGTGACTCATTTTGGTGGAGGTGACCCTAGATTAAGGAGAAGGCCATGGCCAAACCCACAGACAGATTGTGTAGCTCTCATCCGAAGAGCGGAGGAATTCTTCTCTAGATTGAGAAGGCTCCGGGTTGAATCCCGGCAGGACAAATTACTTATCCTCCCTTAGACTTCATTTTTATAAAGGACATAGGACTAGATTGTCTCTATGGCATCTTCCAGGACAGGAAACTAGCGGGAGCCAAGTAGAAATTTGGAGTATGTATAAATAGAAATAGAATGTGGAAATAGAAACAAAATGCGCAGAAAAGATTATGATTCATAAAGGTCATTTTGGCTAGTGTGGACAAGGTGATAATGACAATTATAGCACTTCAATGTGTTGATCCTCATGCCATCCCTGAAAAGTGGGTGCTATTATGTTCTCCATTATACAGATGAGGAAGGTTTACTCAAAATCTCAGCTAGTGCTTCCTGAGGCAGAACTGAACTTGTCTTCCTG
The DNA here is from genome assembly GCF_048593235.1 of Sminthopsis crassicaudata. NCBI lineage: Eukaryota > Metazoa > Chordata > Mammalia > Dasyuromorphia > Dasyuridae > Sminthopsis > Sminthopsis crassicaudata. The sequence continues at coordinate 184,598,725 of NC_133622.1, read as the reverse complement.
ATTGCAAGTCCACTTACAAGAAATAGGTTTAACCAACTGATTGTTTCTTTCTCTCCTTGACGCTGTACTGCCTCCAGTGGCGATGCTACAAAGGGGAAAATGGTATGAGCAGAGACTCGGCTGGGAGATTTTGGGGGATTCAACCATCACTTCTGTGAAATGGGCCAAGCAAATACCTGGAATCCATTTCTAAGTTGGAACCAGCCAGAAAGTTGAATAGAAGAAGAGGGAATAAAGCGGGTGAGATCAAAGTCAGGGTCCTTTGTCAAGACTAATAGAATAGGGGGCAGCTGTGTGGTGCTGTGGACAGAGCACCAGCCCTGAAGTCAGGAGGACCTGAGTTCAAATGTGGCCTCAGACACTTAACACTTAACACTTCGTGACTCTGGGCAAGTCACTTAACTCCAGTTGCCTCAGAGAGGGAAAAAAAAAGACTAATTGAATAGAATCTGCTTAGAAAGGATGTAGTCCAAGCTCCTTATTTTATGAACAAGGAGACTGAGGTCCTAGGAGGAAAAGGCCCGTGTCCAAGCTTCGGACTCAAACCCAAGGTTCCACCTACAGCACTTGGGGAAAAAAGGAATAGTGAAATACAGGTGGGATATATTGAACAAAGTCAGAACAGAGGAGTCTACTACATTGCCAGGCTAGCGTTAAGGTGACCCAGGAGAGAAAACTAAGTTTCCCATAGTGCTCACTTTGCAGAAAACTTGCCCACCCAATGGTATCTTTGTGCCAGTTTTAATAATGGGCTCAGCTGTCTGACAGTGAAAGTTAATTTTAAGAACTTACATAAGGCAAAGCTCTGGATGTCTGACTTCCCCCAGATCCCCCCTCCCTACTCTTTCCTGACCTTTCTGTAGGGATAGGTGGAGGTGGAGGAAGAGGAGAACAAGGCAATGTCAGGGGATCTTTCTGGCTCCAACCCGATCTGACTTTCCAGCCTCTTCTCAGCCACATCAAGTCCTCACCATCTCCTGGCCCTGTGTTCCATTTTTCCATCTCTTAAATGTGCTCTTGTGTTCTGTTCTGTACTTAGGGGAGATTGGGTTATTTTGTACTAGAGATGCAGCTTTTATATATTATGTAACATTCTTGGAGAAGTGGACATCCAATCTCCACTTGAATATAATTAATGATGAAAGAGAAGTCGGGCGCCAGCCTTGGAATCAGATATTCTGGGTTCAAATTCTGCCAGCCAGAATTGTTCATTGTTTCCCACTTGTCCTGTATATGTCTTGCTTTGTATGTATACATTTGTTCACATGCTGTCTCCCCCATTGAGGGGTAAGCTCCTTGAAACTAAGGACTCTTTTGCCTCTTTTTATATCCCCAGTACTTAGCATAATGCCTGAAATATAGTAAATATTTTAATAAATGTTTACTTATTGATTGATTCTGACACTTGCTATCTGTGTTACTATAAGCAAGTCACTTAACCACTAACTTTCAGTTCCTACATCAGCAAAATGGGGAGGATATTAATATATAACTCCCAAGGCTGTTAAGAGGAACAAATGATATGTCAAGTGCTTTACAAACTTATTATTATTTGCATTATGATGACTTCTACATACGTCTTATTTCCCATATTAGGTTGTAAGCTTAGTGGTCAAGATTTACGGAGGATTTATCTTTTTATCTTCCCCTCAGTGCCTAGAATTTGGCACATAGTATGTTTAGTCATTTTTCAGTTGTGTTCAACTCTTAGTGACCCCATTTGGGATTTTCTTGGCAAAGATCTCCAGATCATTTTACAAATGAGGAAACTGAGGCAAACAGAGTGAAGTGTTACCCAGGGTCACATAGCTTGTGTCCGAAGCCATATTGGAATTGAGATATTCCTGATCCCAGGCTCAGCACTCTATACACTGCATCATCCAGCTGCCCCAAGCAGTAAATACTTAATATATTTTTAAATTAAACTGAAGCCTTACTTGTTCTATTACCCCCAACAAGAATATGAATCCCCTTCCTCTCTTTCTTAGCCTTTCTCTATTTAAATTTTGATTCTTGAAGAACTGGATTCTCCATGGTCTAGTTCAAGCCTCAAATTTTTTCTGAAGCTTTCCTGCTCAACCAAATCCCAAAAACATTCTTTTAAATACTATAAGCAGTATAATAATATACAGATACTGGATCACTCCAAAATGTCTAATGGATAGTTGTTGATGTGTAAAGGGCTGAAACAGAGATGCATGTGAATAGCCAAACTCGTGAGGCTAATTACCAATTGGACAATACTCTAGCAATATATGCTTGAAGGATGACCCTGCTCAACTGTTCTGTGCGGGCTGGATCTGTGGGTGAGAGAGATCTGAGGGTGGAGTAGGACAAGCTGGATCATTCTTTGAGGGTGGAGAGAGAGAGAAAGGAGGTGTGGAGATTCCTATATCTAACCCCCTGATGGCGACCCAGAAGACCAAGAATAGAGACTTTTGCTTATCCTGACTCGGGCTGACTCTAACTATCCAGGGTATTAACGTGGTCATTACATTGATGCAGTATCTAGAAATCAAGATTGAGACAAGGACCAGAAAAGTTTCTCTGGTAATCACCTATGTAGAAATAATAGTTGGACCCATGGGAGCTTATACTATCCCCTAATTCTTAGGGAAACGTCCTGGAATGTAAATAAGGGTGATGAAAATGGAGCCAGGCAAGTTGAAGGAAAGGCAGGAGATAACAATGTTATGAAAAGGTACAGAGGAAAGACTATGAGAAAGAGGTGGGTGATCAGAAGCATCAGATGAAAGGTCAAGAGGGATTAGGAATGTGAAGAGGGTATGGGATTTGGCAATTAAAAGATCACTGGTAACCTTGGAGATGAGGGCAGAGGCCACTTTTCAAGAGTTTGGGAAGTGAATGAGTTAATTGTGGTGTAGACAGCTATTTCTAGGACTTTGGCTTTGGATGGGAGAAAAAATATAAGATAACAGCTCGAGGGGATGTTAGAGTTAAGGGAAAGCTTTTGAAAGGGGTGATTTGGGCATGGATATAAACATCTTTGAAGGAGATAAAAGGGAGACAATGAAAATTAAATTGAAAGAGAATGATTGAGGGAACAAGGTGCCAGAGCAGATAGAATGGGATTGCCTTAAAGGTAGCAGTAGAAGAGTTGGCTTTAACAAGAAGGGGCTGCCTTTTCTTCATTGGATGTTGTGGCAAAAGTGGAGGAAATGGGCATTTTGAGGGTTTTGAGGTATAAAACAGGGAAAAGGGAGTTCACCATGAATGGCCTCTATCTTTTTATTAAAGTATGAATCAAAGTCATCTGCTGAAAGGGCACTTAGAGAAAGTGGTTTTAAAGGCTTAAAGAAAGAAGAAAAGGCTTATGGAGCACAGTAGAGATCCAATTAAGGAAGAGTAAATGGACTGCTTTATCATTGAGAGAAGCTAGTTGAGATTAGATAGCATTAATTTATGTTGGACCCAGTCAGCCGAGTTGCATGACTTCCTTTGGCTTTGTTCAACATCCATTAATAAGAGCAGAGAAAGGAGATAATGGGTCTTCCCAGAGATGACATTTTATAAAGCATAAGTGGTCTTAGGATAAGGGGGCAAGGAACCAGAGGGTAGAGGACAGAACATAGTCAAGAATGGGGAAAAATGAAGCTGGTGCAGGAGGGATGGTTTAGGGGAGAAGAAAAGAATAAAGGGACTTAAAATGATGTGGATGTGAAGAAGAGGTTTAGAAGGAGCAAGACATAGGGAAATAAATGTTACAACACCATAGTTGGAAAGAGGAATTTCAGAAGCTTTGATTATGGACAAGCACTGTTAGTGGGTGATGATTAGACAAAAGAGATGGCCATCAAAGTATAAGTCATAGGAGTTGAATCGGGAGGATGAAACATTTGAAGAATTAGAGTCCTAAGTGTCATTGCTCTTCATTTTCCAAAGAGGACCAATAACATGACAGGGTGCTGTCTTGGCTTTCAAGTGAATTTGATTTAAATGAGGGAGAATTGTGGAATTGTCAGTTCTGCTTTCTCTTCCAGAGTCATCAAAGTCCAGTGGCAAGACTGGATACAGTCCCAGATGCAGCGCGGGATGCGGGGGAGAATAACTTCTCAGCTCCTGCTTTAGCCCCCTTTCTAATTATTGGAATAAATTGTTCTCACCTATCCATTCCAAGGGTGGGAAGCCTTCACCTGCTTGTGGTAGACAACCCCTTAAGTCTCTGATGTGTTTGAGGTCTGTCAGTTAACCTCAACCACCCACCAAGACAAACCATGGTTGTGGTCCCTATGCATGTTACATTTTCTTGGAACCAAAGGGGAAAGTTGGGTGCTCACCAAGTGGGTGAGCAGCCATGAAAAAGGCTCAATAAGCCCTCACACAGAGCTGCTAGTCCTCGAACTTCCCATATATTCCAGAGCATCCAGGTGGCAGTGGATAGGGTAGTAGCTAAGTGGATAGAGAGCTGGGAAGGCCTAAATTCAAGAAGATTCCTAACATTGTGCCATTTAACCTTGTTTACCACGGTTTTCTGAATGAACTAGAAGAATGAACTTTTTAGGATGAACTAGAGAAAGCAATGGCAAATCACTCGAGAGTCCCCAAGTACTTCAACCCTGGAAGCAGGAAATGTAGAACATTGTATCCAGAAGGAATCATAAGATATAAAAAATTGGATGTTCAAGCTGAATAAACCTTAGAGATCATCTGGTCCACCCTCATCTTTCTAAAGGTGAGGAAACTGGTCCAGGGTCACTGGGACTGGAGTCTTCGACTTCCTATGGTTCCTTCTGCCACACCCCACAACTTTATTATTGAGTGAGCCACCTGTTGGTCAGAGAGCCGAGGGAAGCCAAAGAAATGGGCAATTCTATTTAAATTCCTTATCGGTGTCATCAATAAAAGCATTTTTTGTGGGGAGGAGAGGAGCATTGGAAAGGGACTATCTGTCTCTTAACAATCTCTCTCTACCACCTACCATTTGAAAATACAAAGCACCAAGGAACAGGTGACACATACTGACCACCCACCAACAAGTTAGTTTAAACTTCTCATATTATGACATAAATGCTTGGGGACAGCCCAATACCATTGGTCTTCTTAGGGAAGAGGAAAGGTTGGGAGGGAAGGAAAAAAGGCATTAAAATTGATCTGATCTTTTCGTAGTGGCCAGAAACTGGAAAATGAATGGATGTCCATCAATTGGAGAATGGTTGGGTAAATTGTGGTATATGAAGGTTATGGAATATTATTGCTCTGTAAGAAATGACCAGCAGGAGGAATACAGAGAGGCTTGGAGAGACTTAAATCAACTGATGCTGAGTGAAATGAGCAGAACCAGAAGATCACTGTACACTTCAACAACAATACTGTATGAGGATGTATTCTGATGGAAGTGGATATCTTCAACATAAAGAAGATCCAACTCACTTCCAATTTATCAATGATGGACAGAAACAACTACACCCAGAGAAGGAACACTGGGAAGTGAATGTAAATTGTTAGCACTACTGTCATCTACCCAGGTTACTTATACCTTTGGAAGCTAATAATTAATGTGCAACAAGAAAATGGTATTTACACACATATATTGTATCTGGGTTATACTGTAACGCATGTAAAATGTATGGGATTGCCCGTCATCAGGGGGAGGGAGTGGAGGGGGGGGGGAAATCTGGAAAAATGAATACAAGGGATAATGTTATAAAAAAATTACTCATGCATATGTACTGTCAAAAAATGTATAATTATAAAATTAATAAAAATTTTAAAAAAGTTTACAAAGTACTTTATATGTATTGCTTCAGTCATATAAGAATAAGTATGGCTTCTTCAGATTTGAGATAGCTGTGCAATTTGGCAGATATTTACGTCAACCAAAGGATAATGTGAGAAAATTTAATTAAAAAAAAGAAAAACAGGATTGTCTATGTATTTTTAAATGCCTTTTTATCATTAATACTATTGCTGCTAGGCTACAAAAGAGATAAAAGAAAGATAGAACAAAGAAAAATGTTTATATCAATTCTTTTTGTGGTGGCCAAAAAAAAATAATAATCTGGAATCCAAGGGGATGGCCCTTCAATTGAGGAAAGGATGAATCAATTATGGTTTGTGAATGTGATGGAATACCATTGTGTTGTAAGAAATGAAACAAGAGGCCATTTTAAATAGGTAGCGAAAAACACAGAATGAAAAGAACAGATAGAACCTGAAGAACAACAAAAAGAAAATTGATCTGAAATTTCACAACCTGGACATTTGTCACTAATGCCCACTTTCTACAGCCTTGTGACTTTGGCTAAGTCACTTCATCTCTGTGGATGGGTATCAGATTATCATTTTGCAAAATAAGAAAGCTTCATTAATCGATCACTAAGTTTTCTTCTAGATCTAACATTCTATGTTCAATAGACTAAACATTTTAACAATTCAGTCTTACCCTTCTTCTGTTTTCTCTCCTAAGGAGAATGATTTTTGGTGCAAAAGTTTAAGTGAAGATAAAAGGGCAAAAAGACAGAGCCATACAGGGCAGCAGACAAACCATAAGTGATAAATATATATGCATGTAAGAAATATGCTACTTGCTTCAGTACCACTCAGGTCCATATGAGATGTGTTCTACTTCCTGCTATCCTTTATATTTCAGAGTTGACAACTAATATTTTATGGCTACATCCTCAGCTCTTCTCATATATGGTAATGTGGCAAGTAAACTACCAACTAAGGGAATTAATAAATGCTGAAGGAGAAGGACTTGGGGGGTACTTATACTGGAGAGAAGAAGATTTAGGGGAAAACATGGTAGCTGTCTTCAACTTTTAAAGACGCTGCCATTTGGAAAAAAGGTTTAGACTTTTAAAAGGAAGGTGGGGGTGGGAATTGTGTTGGATTTGTTTTACTTGGCTCCAGATGTGAGAACTGGAAGCAATGTGTGAATTTAGGCATATTTAGACTTGATAAAAGGAAAAATGTTTTCACAAAAGCCAGGGAGAAGTAGTAAACATTGATTCCCTTAGGAATCGGTTCCCTCTTCTCTGAGGTTCTTCAAGTAGACTGTGGATAACTATTTGCTCAGAAATAGTTAGAAACAATGCAATATATTGTCTAGGAAGGATTGGAGAGTTTCTGCAGTTCCTTGCAGGATCAAGATATGAAATTCTTTAGTTATTTTAGAATCCTAATGTGCTTTCTTTTAATATCCTGTGCTCCTCCTAGATCAAACATCCCAACTATTATCTCCTAATATTTGTTATTCTGGGGACCTTTTCAAATCTAGCATCTTATGTTCTTAGAAGTCAGCTTCTAGCTCCAATTTTCTATATTCTAGGTTTTAATCTTCTTTCCCCCAAAATATTCTATAATTTTAGTATTCCCTCTCCTGCACTGTAATATTCCCACTCAAATACCTGTGACTCTCCAAAATCAGAGTTCTATCCCCGATGGGCTATGGATGCTAGAATACAAGTCTATCAAAATGACAACATCTGCTTTTCACACTTGGAGGGACACCCACCATGCAATTTAACCTCTTTCCTATACCATTAAGTCCTTCATTTCTTTTTGCATCTTTCTTCTTAGATGAAGAAAGAATAGCCTCAAACAAAATCAGCAGGTCATCCATTTGTCACATATGCTGACTGGTATGGAGCAGAAGGCAATTTGAGTGTAGAGAATGGTCACTGTCTCTGAGAAATGCAGATGTGGGTGACATATGCCATCGGGAAGCAAACAGGACAGTGTTTCTATTTCCAGTTCTCTGCCTGCAATCAGTACTATTCCCATGGATACACTCTGGGCAATTCATGCAGTAATTACCGGTGGAGTGCTCTAAAGATGTAACCGTTAACCTTCATTACTGATATTAACAGGAATGAGTATTTTGTGGGTCAGAGCCATTTGGAAAATGCCATCTTATGACTCATGGAAGCAAAATTATTCTCCCTTTTTTTAAATCAATCATTTTTTTTTAAATTCAGGAGCTGCTTAAGGAAACAATCCTCTGTTTCCTTCAGTGAGTAACTGAAAGGTTTTGTGAAAAGCACAATCTGGATTCTGCTATTTACTATCTGTGTGGCTAGGATCATGGGAACTCAAGTTTTCTCCTCTTTAAGGGGGATTGAACTAGATCTCAACATTTCTTTATAGTTTTAAAACCTATAACACTATGAAATGTCTAAACTGAAAATTTCCAATAAAAACAGGAGAAACAATGACACAATCTACTTATGACCAGGTTAGAGAAGGATTGGGGTCAGTACCACCACTGAATCCACCGCATGTTAGAGCTAGAAGAGATGTGAATAATAGCACCCTTTTTTGTGTAGCATCAAGATTTACTAAGTGTTTTTCCTCCCAATGACCTGGTGATAAGGTGAAAAGTGAGAGAATTATTATCTTCATTTTACAGATGAGGAAACTGAGGCTCACAAAGGTTCCAGTCCTAGACCTAGAACTTCTGGCTCCTAATCTCTAAAACTCAGCTGTGTATCTCATTAGCACAAAAAATAAACTGGAAAGCACCTTGAGAGAATGTGCACCTAGCAGCAAATGAACTTTCAAACTATTGATTGTCAAGCAAATGACTTTAATTTTTTTAAATTAACAAGCATTTATTTTTTTTCTTTCCACCATTGTTTCCCTCTTCCATTAAAAAAAAAGAAAAGAAAAATTGTTCCAAATCACTAGTAATTAAAAGAAATGCAAATGAAAGCAGCTCTAGGATCCGTGACAGTCAAATTTCCTGCAAAAGCTTCCTATTATCTATTGTCAATGCCTCCATTAACTCTTTACCCACTCCTCAATCCTTTGCAATCTGGCCTCTGACCTCATTGCTAAATAAAAACTGCTCCCTCCAAAGATCTCTTAATTAGAAAATTTAAATGAACACATCCTCTCTCAATCTTCTCCTTCTTGACCTTTTTTGCAACATTGGTTACTATTGGCTACTCTTTCCTAGATACACTTTCCTCTTTGGTTTTCGTGATGCTATGCTCTTGTGATTCTCTCTCTTCAACATCCTTTGCTAGATCAATATTGACATCCCCCATCCCTAACTATATAGCTCAAGGGTCTGTCCTGAGCCCTCTTTGCTCTGTATTTTCTCCTTTGGCGGCCCCATCAGCTCCCAAAGGTTTAACTACATCTACATGGAAATGGTTCCCAGATCTAGAGATCCAGCTCATGAATCTCTAGTCATGAATTTCCAACTGCCTATTACAATTTCAAGCTCAATGTCCTATGGGCATCTCAAATTCAATATGTCCAAAACAAAACTCATACTATGTCCCCCCAAATTTCCTTATTATTGTTGAAATTACCCATCTTTGCAACCTCAGGTATCATTCTGATTCTTTACCCTACTTCACTCCTTGTATCTAAGATAATCAGCTGTAAAATTTTGTTTCTAGCTCCAAACAACAGCCTTTGTCTAGATCCCTTTCTCTAAACTTAAACAGTTATCACCCTAATTCAGACCTTCATCACTTCTCATCTGTATTATTGGAATAACCTCCAATCTCTACTTGCCTCAAGTCATTCCTTTTTCTAATACATCATTCTCCAAAAGCCACCAAAACAATATTCCTAACTCATATCTCCCCATGTTACACACACACACACACACACACACACACACACACACACACACACCCCACTTGCTAAACTCCAGTGGGTCCCTATATCTCAGGATTTATATAAACTATTTTATCACAGACCTTAAAATATGATTGGGAAGAGTACAACAAGAACAAAACAAATTGGAGTACAGTAAAAGACAGAATATCAGCCAGGACTACACTAAGCCCTTGTGCTGTAAAATAAGTCTGATTAAAAAAATTCCAATTTTAATATATTTAATATAGACCACCTGCCATCTAGGGGATGGAAGGAGGGGATAATTTGGAACAGAAGGCTTTGCAAGGGTCAATGTTGAAAAAAATTACCCACGTATAAGTTTTGTAAATAAAAAGCTTTAATAAAAAAATTAAAATATAAAAAAATCCCAAGAGATTCAAAGCTGTTAAGACTAAAGAAAGACTATTTCTGTATAAAAGACAAGGCAGACCTTGAATGATGGATATGGAAAAGTGGAAGAATCTCATCCAGAAATGTAATGTCCAAGTTATAAGAGATCTCAGGTACCACCTGGTCAAGTCTTTTCATTTCACTGATTTGCAGAGAGATCAAAGGTCAATAACATCTTCTCTTGAGCCTTTGAAAACTTTTTGGACACCAGCATACTATACACCTGCTTATACTCATTCCAAAATAGAAGGGAGATATCATGCTACATGTTCATGCATGTGTTTTTGTTTTTTTTTTATTTTTAATTAGTGTTTTAATTTAAAATATAGAAAAAAATAAACTGATAGATTGGAAGCCAAAGTGTCTGCTTTAAACAAAGGATACTCCTAAAGCCTCTGAGTCACTAAGCAAATCAATTTGGCTCCAAGTACAAGCCCACTGACAGTTGTTAACTGTAACACAGAGTGTAGAGGGAAAGCAGCTAGAAATTTAAGTTGAAAGAAATATTTCTAATATAGCAAGACTTCAAAGGCGTGGTTCTAAAACAAATAAAAACTTTGATAGAGAGACAGTAGGTTCTGGTCTCAGCTCTAGCCCTGTTCCACCCTGGAAGAGCCTTGTTTCTTTACCTAGCTTAGCTCCATCATCTGCATTATTGAGGCTTATGTAAGGTCCTATCCACTGCTCTGACTCGGAGGCTATGACTAATTTAAACAAACTGGGAGGAAAGCCAGACCTAAAGGAAGGACTCATTTCTAGACATACAGAATGTTCTACATGACCATGCAATGGTTTGTGAAATTATAAAATGATTCATGGAGTTAGAAAATGCTCAAAAAGATAGTACCTAGAACCATAGAACCCCAGAGTTCTACATGTTGCAGAAGGGTTTCAAGAATAATTGATTTTTTTTTAAGAGTGTGAGGTTTAGTTTGTGAACTTGCTCACTTTCACATGCACTTTCCATCTCTAATAGCCCTGAAGAAAAAAAATGGACTGCTTGAGGGGAACAGATAAAACTCATTTCTAATTTGCAGTATTCAACCATTTGTCTACAGTGTGTTCTCTTCAGACTTTTCTTTCCAGCCTTATTCCTACTGATGACGTGTAGCTCTTAGGAGAATGTGGCAATTTCTGAGAAACTCTAAGGCCGTGAGAATGCCATAAAAATCCTGGCTGTCAGGGAAGAAATAATCTGTTGGTCAGTGATGGGAGCTGCTCTATCTCTGTTCATAACTCTACTAGAAGCCATAGCCACCCCTACCCCTCCTCAATTGTACCTCTAAGTCATAAAATTAGCAAATCAGTGACTTGAACATGATCTCTGTTTCTCCTTCCTATAAAATTAATCTTCTTGCTTCTGGACCTTTGCTAAAATCCCTTGGAATTTAGCCTGCTGTCAGCAGCATAAATCTTTGCCCCAAAATGTGGAGACAAATTGAGTTTGCAGATTCATTGGCCATACCCGAAACACCGACCTGGGGACCTAATATTGTTGGGATATCTTTCGCCTCACAATATTACTCTCTTCCATGCAAACTAGAAAAAGATCTGTATCCCAGACACCAAATTTCTCCTCTGCCCTTATGCCTTTGTTCACACCGGAAGCCCTTAATTCCAGGTTTTGCATGTTGAATCTCTATTCATTCTTTAAATCCAAGCTCAAATACCACCTCTTCAAGGAAGCCAGTTCTGATCCTGTAGGATTAACTTTCCCCTCATGCATCCTACTTTAGCACTGTTATAATGAACTTAGGATATAACGGGGACTCAGGACTGAATTTCATTGGCACAGGAAACTCCTAGAGAAAAAAATACAGAAAGGTCATTGACTTTCCAAAAGGTTAAAAGGTACTAAATGGAAGAACTGAGATTTTAATCTCCTCCATTATTGGGAGCTCCTTGAAAGCAAGGGCTGGCTTTTGCCTTTTTTTTTTTTAATTTCCAGAGTTTAGAAATAGTGCCTGGCACATTGTAGACACTTAATAAATCCTTATTGACAGACTGACTGACTTTTCCAAGGTTTCCAAAGTGGAAGAGCTGAGATTTCAATTCCCCTGTTAGAATATAAGCTCCCTTTCTGTGTCCCCAGTATTTAGTACAATGTCTGACACATATTCCCTTTAGTTATATAGGTTGCTTAGGGTATTGAGATATGAGACTAAGTTGTCCAATCACACAATCAGGATGTGTCAATAATGAGACTTAAGCCCAGGTTTTCTAACACCAGAGTCAGTTCTCTTTCCACTATACCCTACTGCCTGACTACAATATGATATTGGGTATTATTGCAATCTGTTCTTGTGTCACTCCCAGATAAACACCCAACATGGGGTGGATGTCCTATGATATCACTACTTCAGTGAGGAAAGGGTAAAGTAAGAACTGGTGCCCCCAAATTAAACACGTAGTGAAATACTATCAATTACCGAGTAGCTTCATTTTCTATGACTTTGACCCCAATAATGTCCTTGCCAGTTGTTCCCTATGGGGGTAAGAAAGCAGAAAGAATTCTGGGCTGTCAGTCACAAGACTTAGATTTGAGTCTCACCTAGACCGTTAACTAGAGGTATAACCTTGGACAAGGAGCTTCACTATCTATCTATCTATCTATCTATCTATCTATCTATCTATCTATCTATCTATCTATCTATATGTGTATATCTATCTATATGTGTATATCTATCTATATCTATCTATATATATATATCTATCTATATCTATCTATCTATATATCTATATCTATATATATATATATATATATATATATATATATATATATATATATATATATATATATATATATATACATATCCTTACCTGTTTCTTCACCTGTAACTTAGGGTAACACACAATCTACTTTTTGTTCATTTTTTTCAACGAGCAAGTCTTTATTCATATTCTACTTTACAAAGATTAAGGGAAAACCGTATTTTTAAACCTACAAGTGTTTTGGAGATGGGAATTTATCATTTCATAATGTGAATGAGGTAGAGCAATATATTTCCAGTTAAAGCCTTGGATTCAAGTTCTGATTCCACTATTTGTCATTTATGTGACCTCACAAAAGTCACTCTTTAGGCATCTGTTTGCTCATCCACAAAAGGTAGCTTTGGACCAGATAAGCTCCTAAAATCCCTCCTAGTTCTAAATGTGAAGGCAGTTCTAAGATCATCTTTTCTGGGGCTCGGGGGTGAAGGAATCCCATAACAGTTTTGAGATAAACCCACAAAGGGAAGAAAGTTAAGGCTAGCAAAAAAAAAAAATTCTGATTTCACAATTTTGAGAAAGCTACCATTTCACCCCTTACCAAGAACCCATGAGTCTGAATCAGAGTGTTCATATTACTCCCCTCTGCACTTATTATAAAGCTTCATGTATCAAATCCAAAGTATGGTAGGTGGGGGAGAGGGCAGAGATTTTTTTTAAACTAAAGTCTGTCTTTCTTCTGCCCAGTTGAATTGTATCAGCAGCAGAAACTGGAATGATGGCAAAAAGCAGCCAAAAGAACTCCAACCCTCAACAACTGACTAAGCTCTTTAAAGAAAAGATAAACTAGCAAGGATCATTTTGTTCAAGGATGGTGAGCTGGGTGTCTGGACATAGTTGGGATTTTTGAGAACCATAATGCAATAAGAAAAAGGAAAAACAAAATTAATCTGTCTTCTGAACTAGCACCATCTACTGGTCATGTGAATTTATTCAATCAATGAAGAAGCTTACAATGGGACCTGAAAGTTAATCTTCAGCTAAGAGACTCACTGTAGCAGGGTAGGGGGTCTCCCCACCTTATCTAGGAGCCCAGAGATTGTTTCCCCAGAATTCATCCACAGAATGCTATTAGTCTTCTCTCCTGTCAGATTGTAAACTCCTTAATTAAGGGCAGCAATGATCTTTTGCATCTTTTTGTATTCCCAGGGCTTAGCATAGTGCCTGACTCATAGAAGATCCATATAAATATTAATAGTTATTTTTGTTGTCATTGTGGATATATTCCAGGTGCTTGCATTATAATGGAGAAGACTTGTATAAAATTAAGTACTTACAAGTTACATAACATGTACATGGACAGTAGTCACTTAATATATAGTAGGCACTTAATAGATGCTTTTTAATTAATTACATCAATGGTATCAAACTTAAATAAAAATGGAGATCTACAAAGAAATCCTTGTAGGCTGCATATTGATTTAGAAAAATGAATTAAATATAACTCAGCACTTACATGTTAAGTACATAATATCTACATAGAAAATGGTCTTCCAGGGGAAGGCACTATTGGGATGTGAGGCAGAAAGACAGGGATGATGATGATTTTGATGATGATCTCTTTTCTATTGTTATTAGGCTTCTTTTTTACCCCCAGTATTTAACACAGTGCCCAACACATGGCAGGCACTTAATAAATGTTTATTGATTGATTACATCAGTATTGTCAAATTCAAAAATGAAAGCTTGCAAAGAGATCCTTGTATTGAGTTAAAAAATAAATTAACATTATTTATGCTCTATTGTTTATTTATTTTGTTAAATATTTCCCAATTATACTTTAATCTGGCTCTTCCTTTGCTCTGCTGAAGCTTACCAGTCATTTCTCAAGTGGAATTAGATTGCTAAGGGTAAGAGAATTGTTTTTCAGTCACTTTGTACTATGCCGTAATTGTGACTTGAGACTTTGTAATAACAAGTTGAGCTATAGCAAAAAAGCTGCAGGTGTTCAATTGTCTTGGATGAACATTTCCCCTCCTGTTCCCCATCACCACCACCACTTCTTAATTAGCATTTAAGTACTTCTTTTAAAGGCAATGATGGCTTTGGGAATTCAGGTAACAGAATTCTCTCATGAAGAATATCTGCTTGTATAGCAGTTCTCCAGAGAAATTTGAATTAAGAGTTTGATTTTTACTAATATTATTTTGTTCCATCATTAGAGTATAAGTCTGGACCTCCCCAGATAATGGGAGAAAAGGTCAGAGAAGGGAGGAATTTTTTGTCTATAAATCTTGTGTTTTGCAGTTTATGATTTGCATTCCTTTACTGACACCTTGTCTTCTATTAAGGTTGCCCTTTCTTGTAAGATGGTAATAAATTCCTTTTTGCTTTTTTTTTGTTACCTGGAAAGTCTCTGATTTTTAATTTGGGTAAGGTTCATGTCCCACAAAGCCTGAGGGTTCGTCCAGGATATTCCCTGTATGTAAGGAGTCTCTCCAGCCCTCCGGGGAGTTCTCAGCTCAGGACACTGAGCTAAAGGGAGACACTTAGAGAAAACAAAAAAATGAAACTGGGCGAGCAAAGATAGAGAATTAATTCAGACCAGGAAATAAGCCAGCTGAGAAAAGTTTGAAATCAGTCAGGTAAATGCAAACCCAGGTAGGGCAAGCAAGGTGAGGGGGAAGAGAGACTCTAAGTGGTCAGATCTATAAAAGGACTTTCCTTTTGCCAAGAACTAGTAACCACCTGAGTGACTGGAGTTAGGAGAATACAAGCAGTTAAAGTCTGTAAAAGACTCCTATTTCCCTTTGATTATTGGGAAATTCTAGGAGGTTCAAGTCGGTAAGGATTCTCACATTTTCTTTTGGTAAGATGGGTTGAATCCTCCATCAGAAAGGTTAAGAAACTGTGAACCTTGGAAAAGGAACAATCTAAGGTATCTGGCTCTAAAAACCTATCTAGTGTCCCAGGAAGATAGCTCTTGGGGGAAAAAATGGGATGAAATACCAAAATATATAGGGTTGAATACTATTCTTTAGTTTGGGCAGGTGCCCAGCTCACTCAGAGGAACTATCCACTATTGGGTGTAAATTCAAAGGAGCTTCCCATACCCAGCCGGCCAACTCTAAAGGTTTTGGCTCCAGAACTCTCCTCTCTGTTTCCATCCCAAAGTGGGGCTGAGAACTAGAACTTAATTGATTTAGAAAAGCAGTTTGTGTGTGTGTGTGTGAGCCTGTGTTTGCTTTTTTTTTTTTATGTCAGCCAAATTACAAAGGAAATGATCTTTTTTAAAATTGTAAATGCTTTTTTGTACATAATTGGACATGCAAATAGCTTTCAGCTAGATAAAGAATGGACTAGTTCTGAGATGGTGAAAGTTTTCAACTGCCACACCGAAAAAAAAAAGACCTGACATATTTCTGTGGACCTAGAATTGGCCAATTTGGGTCTGCAGAAATAGTTAAAGGTACAGAAATGCTAAAAAAAAAAAAAAAAAAAAAAAAAAATTTTAGCAGATTCTGGAGTTTTTGAGACTAAGTTGCCTGATACTATCTCTCAGTTAGCTAATGAATTAATCTATTGCATTTTTATCTGGAATTTGCCCCAACATCTTTGACATGGTTCCCTCCTCCAGCATTTCTGTCATAGAAGGTGGGCTAGTCCCTGGATCACAGACCGGACATCTGGGTCCAAATTTCTTTGACCCTCTCCCCCAGGATCCTAAAATCTGCCAATTTCCTAAAATACTATAGATGAACTTGAAAGGACAGTTTTCTGCCATCTTAAATTTGGGGGCTGTGTGTGTGTTTAAATTGCAATTCTGATTTTGAAATTGTATGAGATAATAATTATTAACTAGTACGTGCTAAAATTGTGAACTTGTTTATTCTGGCATGAGATTTATAAATAAGTGTGCAATTAATATTAAAGTATTGATACTAGAAATTTAAATCTGCATTTGATTTGATTTTAATTAAAAATATTTTTTTGGTTCTCTGGTAACTTACCTAAAGAGGTCACATGTTTGCATCTCCTAATTAGACCATATTGCTTTCTAAATTGTATATTGGATAATTTGTAAAATTTGTATGAGCTGACTTTTAACATTTGTCAGCCCCTCTAGATATGTGATATAAATTTTTGTGAAATTTGGTCCAAAATTATTTTAATATTACTTATATTCTGAATCTTAAGATTTGCCTTACTTTCTTCCTTTAACAAAGAAGTAAAAGCAAGAGATTTTGATGTATAGGGATATGTATAACTGCAAAACAAATTATATCTGAAAAGTATGTAATATATCTAAAGATAACTAAAAAGGTATTGAGGAGAAGAGAGGGAGCCTGCCTCCAAAATATTCAAGTTCAGTTTTAATGAAATGACACCAGTGGGGAAACTGAGATAGCTTTCCCCCGCTTCCCCTTGCTTTATTAAAGAATTAGAACTGTCCCCAGAAGTGATCTGGGACTTTCTCCATATGGGACTGGTTTACTTTATTTGGAAGGAAAAATGGAAAGATCCTATTTTAAAATAAAGTATAAGTTTTTAAGGAATTATATACTGGAGGTGTCCTCACCCTTTTTAGCCCATAGAAAGCAAGGATTAGTGACCCAGAAAACACCTTTTTTGGTTTGCATTTTCAGGAGAGTGAGTGCTTACTAAGTCCTGGAAGGAGAATGAGAAAGACCTTACCAAACATTACAGATAGCTGAGACTGCAGTCTGGAGACTGAGACCTGTGTAGGACCTGTGTAGAAACCTCAAGAATGGACCTTTCAGGACAACTTATAACCTCTAAAACTGACTTTGCAATTAGGAATATTTTGGTGGGAAGAGAGATTAATTGTGCTTAGAGGAATTTTAACAATATTAATGTTTTTTTCTGAAATCTGCCTGCTCATATTTCTTATAGCACAATAATATTCCACCACAAACACATACCACAGCCAATTGATGGCAGCCCTTTGATTTCCAATTTTTAGCCACCACAAAAAGAACAGTCTTAAATATTTTTGTAATCAGTTTCTTTCTATATATACATATATGTACATACATGTACAATATATTATGGAATCACACAAACAACAGATGTTACAATGGAATTTATTGTTGTTATTCAAGTCATTTCAGTCATGTCCAACTATTTGTGACTCCATTTGGGGGTTGGTTTCTTGACAGATACTGAAGTGATTTTTCTTTTCCTTCTCCAGCTCATTTTGCATATGAGGAAACTGAGACACGGGGGTTAAGTGACTTATTTGCCCAGCAATGAGTCAATATTACAATAAGAAGGAGCCTAATAATATTGAATGAAAGAGTTGGAAATGACATTATAAAGAATGTTGGACATGATCATGTCTTACAATTCCTTCATTTTGTAATCCAGTTTTCTTTGAGGGAAAGTGATTTGCTCAGGATCAGAGTGTTGTGCCACGGTTCTCAAATGCCAGTAGCTTACCTTGGGAGGTCCTGTTTGTATCTCCCTATTTAGATGATATGTTGCTTTCTAGAAGTATTGGATAATTTGTAAACTATGCTCTGTTGGGCATATGTATTAAGTTTTATGAAATTTGGTTCAAAGTTATTTGCGAATCTTGAAGTTTAAAGTTAAAAAAAAGTGATTTAAAGACAAGGGACAGGAAAGATTGATTGGCAAAAAAAAATTAATATCTATCCATCAGCTTGGCTTAGCTACCCCAGGCTAGGGAGCCAGGTTAAAGAGAGTGACTGCTGTCTGCAGTGGGCTTATAAAGGGCCTGTGAGGTCTCACACACAGCAACCAGTGAGAGAGCCATCACCTATTACGAAGCTATCTCAATATGGCCAAGATCCCACCCACAGGGAAGTCCTATATGCACAGAGAATACTTCTGGGAGTGTTTAAAGCATGTCGGAGGTTTGAGCAAGTAAGCATTGGGAGGAGAGAGATAGAGATGGGACAGGAAAAGATGGTGTGAGAGAAGGAAGAAGAGAGAGGAAAATAGCTCTCTAGAAATGGGAAACAAAAAGGCACAAATACCTAATGAATTTGCCATTTGCCATGGAAAAGGAGATACCCCATGAGGTTGGAGCTTGTCTTTAGCTGGCAGATTGGATCCTGGGGGAAATGGTACCTTAAAAAGGTTAGCTGAGAGAAGTTGGGGCCAGGAAGCATGGTGAAATGGGGGAAGGGTGACCACATGGAAAAGGGACAGTTTAATCCTCCTCCCCCCATTAAGATGGTGGTTTTTTTTTTTTTAAACAAACGGTAGCTCAAATATTAATTGCTTCTACTGTTTAATTGATATTTTTAAGAATCTTTCAGATTCTTTTATGTGGAATTGGGTATTCTATATAAGTTTGATTATATTTAAAGGGCTTCTGAAAATAATAGTTTTTCCTTGTCCTTTTGAAAATGTTTCTGTTATGGACAATATGTAATTTGGAATATTTGTCTATGTATAGGGTATTTTTAAAAGAAAATTGATTTGTATATGTAATGTTCACTTATGGAAATATCTACTTAGATATAAAAGAAGTGAACATACTGAGACAAATTCTTACTGTTATAAATATAAGGTTATGGTAAATATCTGTTTAGGATTTGTCTGAATCTTGGTTAATAGAATTTGTTATTAGAAGTAAAAATCTTTGGGCTTATAGTTAATGCTATTGGTTAGTTTTTAAAGCTCTACAGTTAGTGGGCAATTAACTGAAGTAAAAATGAATTAAAGCTATTTTATCCTGTTTTGCTGAAAGTTAAGTTTTAACTGCTTATGTTATGGTTGTGTCCCTGCATTTTTTCCTCCTGTAACTAATTTCTATGATCAGAGCAATGGTCAATAAGAAACTGTTAATGCAATTCAATTATGTCATACCTTGCCATTTCCAGTCTGGTTATATGTTATACCTTGCTGTTTCCAACCTGGTTATAGGTAGTCATTATACCCTGAATACTTGGTAAAGGAATCTTTACCCTGGTCATCTATCTGTTACTGAGTATTTGTGTCTGTGGATATTCAGGTTTTTAAAGGTTTCCAAATAATGAGAAGACAAGGTACCTCCCCCCATCTCCAGTGGCTCACCCCACTCTGTCAGAGTCCCGGACTTGCTCTCAGCACTCTGACTCCGCCCCTACCTCAGTTTACCCCCTGAGTCTGAGCCATGTGCATATATGTCATTGAGAACTCACATTGTTTGCTGGATTCTTGGAGATTATAAATCTCATTCAGCCCTGGAACCAAACCATGGATTCATTTGGTCCCAGTAAATCTCTCCCTTTCAAATAAATTATTAAATACTCTCTAATCTCTATCTTGCCTCAGTTTCTCCGGAATTACAAGAGGTCTTTTAAAAACTTGTCTCAGTTTTACTTCTCATTGCCCTTTTCAAACATTTTTTGATTAATAAATTCATTGTTTATAGTCCTAATACTTGAAAGTTTTAGAAAGTAGAGAAATTATACTTCTAGATAAAGTGACCACATGTGGTCTTATACGTCTTTATTTGCAGATATGAATTTAACAAAAGTTTGAAATCCTGTGAATTCATTATAATACTTCTCCAGGGATGTGGGGAAACTGGGACACTGGTGCATTGCTGGTGGAGTTGCGAAAGAATCCAGCCATTCTGGAGAGCAATCTGGAATTATGCCCAAAAAGTTATCAAACTGTGCATACCCTTTGACCCAGCCGTACTACTACTGGGCTTATATCCCAAGGAACTACTAAAGAGCGGAAAGAGACATATATGTGCCAAAATGTTTGTGGCAGCTCTTTTTGTTGTAGCTAGAAACTGGAAGATGAATGGATGTCCATCAGTTGGAGAATGGTTGGGTAAATTGTGGTATATGAAGGTTATGGAATATTATTGTTCTGTAAGAAATGACCAGCAGGAGGAATACAGAGAGGCTTGGAGAGACTTACATGAACTAATGCTGAGTGAAATGAATAGAACCAGAAGATCACTATACACTTCAACAATGATACTGTATGAGGATGTATTCTGATGGAAGTGGAAATCTTCAACATAAAGAAGATCCAACTCACTTCCAGTTGATCAATGATGGACAGAAATAACTACACCCAGAGAAGAAACACTGGGAAGTGAATGTAAATTGTTAGCACTAATATCTGTCTGCCCAGGTTCTTATACCTTCGGATTCTAAAGTTTATTGTGCAACAAGAAAATGATATTCACACACATGTATTGTACCTAGACTATATTGTAACACATGTAAAATGTATGGGATTGCCTGTCATCGGGGGGAGGGAATAGAGGGAGGGGATAATTTGGAAAAATGAATACAAGGGATAATATTATAAAAAATATATATATAATAAAAAATTAAAAAAAAATAAAAAGAAAAAGGTTGTCCCACAAAAAAAAAAAAAAAAAAGAAATCACCTTGCTTTGGGATTGGGAGATAACTTATCAAGAGAAATGATCTTTTTGTTGGGGGTTTTATGTCTTTTTCTGGGACCCTATGGAGAGCTGTCCAGGGGGAAGGCTCTGGATAGAAAATGATAAGTCTGTGTCCTACAGTAGTAGTAATGTGGAGACATGAAGCTGCTCTTGATGGTTGGTCTGGAAAGCAGGAGGACTCCCTATTGCAGCAATTGCATAATTCAGTGGGGAGACTACATTGCAGTTGTGATTAAGCTGTCAAATCACAGCTGTGCTCAGGTTTGGAGATCAGATCAACTGCAGGAAATACAAATGAGCAGTTAGAAAGTTTTCCACTTTTACTTTAGAAATCTAATGTGCTTTGGTCCTTGCTGTCTGTCTCTCTGATTGAGGCAGGGGGGCTAGGTTTATGTTTGTCCCAGTTTAGAACAGCAAATTAGGGGGGCTTCACAAAAGAAACAAACAAATCTGTGTTGCATAGGCCCTTCACATAAAGGAAGATTACATATGAAATATAGGGATTGGTAGGTGATCAAGGACATGGAGGGCACAACTTTAAGATTTTACAAAAAGAGGAGGGCGTCAGTGATGGTCCTACAAGAGGATACCCTCATACTTGACACATTCAGCCTTTTCCAAGCACTTGTCATTCACCTTAATAGACATCTATGAAGTTTCTAAATCCTTTACACTAGGGCAACACAACCACTGTGGTGAAGGTCAATGGGATGTATAAGGAGGGGAAAGATGTTCACTCAGGCCAGTCTGATCGGTTCCTTTTTTCTGATGACATAGGGGAAAAAATCATGGGGCAGAGATTGTTAATTTGAGGTTTCTGAATTTTTTAAAAATGATTTAATAGCTATATTTCAAATAGATTTAATTTTTGGTAATTCCATTCTTTTTCATTCATGCATTTAAACACTTTTTTTCTGAGAAGAGG
This sequence comes from Sminthopsis crassicaudata, assembly GCF_048593235.1. Classification (NCBI taxonomy): domain Eukaryota; kingdom Metazoa; phylum Chordata; class Mammalia; order Dasyuromorphia; family Dasyuridae; genus Sminthopsis; species Sminthopsis crassicaudata. Next base: position 184,576,700 of record NC_133622.1, on the reverse strand, counting down.
TCCATGGACTTCACCAGATTGACTTCCATAACACACAAAAAAGTTTAAGAATTACTGCTCTAGTGACTAGATAGTGAGACCTGTCAGTGTAAGTATTAAGTATGGGAATTTCCAACATGGAATACTGAAGTTTCCAGAAAAGAGCTGGTGAAGGGTAAAAGGGATATGTTAGAGAAAGAGGGTGGGTCCACATCAGAGTACTGTGGAAGGCTCCTCCGTCCCCCAAAGAAACAGTTATTATTATTTACATTGAGATGATGTATCAGAGATGAGGCGGTTCAACAAATAATAACAATATCATGACAATGATTAGATTAAAGCATTCCAACATTGAAGGTTCCAGCTCCATCTCTTTTTAGACTTTTCCTAAAAAGGGACAAGGGGGGGTTGTCCAAAGTCACAGAGTTATATGTGACTGAACAAACATCTTCTAACTCCAAATCACGTTTATTTGGCATTTGGGGATTACAAAGCACTTTGTGTTCATCAGCTCTTATTACATCTGATAAGATGGGCTGAGCAAATATAATTAAAGTCATTTCTGTAGTAGAAGAACCTGAGACAAGCTCAGCACTAGCCCTTTTTCCAGCATTGCCTCCATGTCGTGCTGCTGAAAGAACAAAGGAATTAACTCTTCCCCGGAGCCTTGAGGGGAGCTCAGTACTGAGTGGGGTTCACTCTGGCTTCATGGACATGTCCCTTTCAGCCAGGATTTTGAATTTCCCTGACTCCAGAAGGGAACTAAATACTTAACCTGTTGTCAGTGAATGGAAGCTCCATAGTGTAGACAAATGCTCAACTGGGTTTCACGTTGACTCTCCCACTTATTAACTGTGGGACACTGGGAAAGTCACTCACTATTTCTTCTCTCTGGGCTTCAGTTTCCTATATACAGAGTCAAAAGTCATAGAATCCACACTAGAGGGAAACTTGGAAATCATCTTACCCAACTTCGATTTTATCAATGAGGAAACTAAGGTTTAGATAGGTGACTGAACCTGCTTTTAGGTTCCACAGTATATTAGTGGCAATAGGCTTGGGACTAAAATCAAGGTCCTCTGAAATAGTCATCCTAGATAAAGAACACAGCAAAATCACTGAAACAAGAAAATTTAAAGCCAAAGCAGAAGGCAAAGAATAATCCATTTTGGCTAGAAAAAAGAGTAGGGGAAAGGGAGAAATATGAGATAAAATCAAAAAGCAAGCAACTAAATATTGTCTGTGTTATTTTTTCCAGCTTTGACAATCTATGATTTTTAAATCTAGTGAGAGGTCTGTTCTCCTCTGTACTGACTACTTATTCTCTGAATTAAAAATTTAAGATCATGGATTTAGAGCTGGAATGACCTGGGACATCATTAAATCAGACCCTCTTTATTTTACATTTATATTCAGAGGATTTTAATGACTTGTCCCCAATCACATAGCTAGTTAGTGTTGGAGGGAAGACTCAAACCTAGCTCTTTCTAATTCCAATTCACTATTCCTTACTTCCTAGTCCTCCCCTAAAAGATATAAACTCCATTCTTTGCCCCCTTAATTCTGGCAAAGACTTCTAATTTTCCAATCACTGGCACAGGACATCATTTGAATTTTTGTATCGATGTAATATAATGAATCTTATGAAGAAGAAGGTTGAAGGAAGAAGATGCTCAACTTTAGCTGGAATTGCTTTGCTTTAGGTCTGCTTTGATTAAAAATCACTAAGCCCATAATTAAAGTGGAGTGGAAATTTACAGGCTGCTAGCTAACCTGAGAGGCAGCAATAGATCAGGGGAAAGAGCAAGAGATGGGGAATCAGGAAATCCAAGTTTTATCCAAGCATTTCCAGGCACTCTTTGTGTGACTTTGGGCCACTCTCCCTCTCTGAGTCTCAATTTCCTCATCTGTAAAAATGAAAAATCACCACCAAGATATGATCAGCTTCATTTAGATTTGTAGATGTCATCTGGTTTTCCTAAGCCTTGATGTATGAAAACAAGTACAGTAATTTTCCCTCAACTATTCTGAATATCTCAATACTCTCTATTCCCTATGGAATGCAGGACGTTTCTTAGGATATCAGAAGACATCATAGAGGTGATTAGCCTATCCAGCAGAATGATCTTTATTGCAATATTCTGGACAGGTGGTCTTCTGGCCTCTGTTTGAACCTTTTCAGGAATGGAGAACTCATCACCTTCCAAGTCAGACTGTTCCATTACTGGCCAACATTGACTGTTAGGTATAACTGAGCTGAAAACTAGGATTTATAGCAGGAAGGGGCTTTAATCTTCATGAAGGAAATAAGATCTAGATGGGTTAAGTAACATATTCAAGCTCACAGAGTTATTAAGGAACAGGCAGAATTCAAACCTCAATCCCTTCTTCAGATCTAGTCTTCTTTCTAATTTATGCACATTGCTTCCAGTTCTGCCTCTTGGAACCACATGGAATTAGGGTTTTTCTCTTGTAATAAATCTTGAGATATTTAAAGGCAATGATTATGCTCCTCCCAAGATTTCTCTTATTCATTCTCATTTCTTTACACTGATTCTATATGACATGGCTTCAAGTTTTCAATGTTTTGATATATGATTAGAATCACCGTAATCACGCAGGGTAGTGCATTATGCCATTTCAAAGGCCAAAAACTGCCCAATGGGACCAGAGAAGTTAACAGTGACTCTGGTCACAGGAATGAAATCTCCAGAGACAAGGAACCTATTTTTGGATTTCTTAGTATCCATAGAACCTGACACAGAGAACTGCTTATTGATTGACTGACTAACTAATGAGTTTTAGGTTTTAGTCACATTTCTCCTGATAGTTTTTCAAAGATATGAAAATGGACCAGCTGAAGCATGGAGAGTTGACTTCCCTGAGCTATACCACAGTCCTGGGAGCCCAACTCCAGATTCTGGATATCAAGTATTGTACAGAACACTATACTAATGGTGAACAAACTGCAGCCCAAGGGCCAAATCTGGTCCACCACCTATTTTTGCACAACCTGAGCTAAAAATGATTTTTGCTTTACTAAACACCTAATTTTAAAATATAAAAATCATTATTTTCCATGCAAAAGTAAGTGTTAGGCAGGATTTGGCCCTCAGGGTACAACGGCCAACCTTTAATCATAGCTGACATTTTATGTCATGGCCCCTGTGAGAGTCTGAAATATAAACCATCTCTTCTCGGAATAATTTTTAAGTGCCCAAAATGAGATATATATGACTGCAGAATAAAAACCAATTATACTGAAATCCAGTTACCAAAATATTTTTAAAATTCACAAATCCCAAGTCAAAACCCCCTGTTTTGTAGCATTCAAAGAAGAATTTATGGAACATATTAGCTGAAAGAGCCCTTAGTTAGAGTGAGAGGACCTGAGATGGAATCCCAGTTCAGCTATTTACTCTCAATGTCACTTTGGGTAAATAACTTCTCCTCTGTAGCGCTATTTCCATTTATGTGGGAAGATGATCTGTAAATTAATTTCTACCTCTAAATATTATGATATTTAGGTGTTATAGGCCCATATTAGGTATTGTAGAGGATTCATAGAGGCTTAAATATGTTTCTTTTCATTAAGGATCTTACAATAATAGCCTTAAATACAAGAAATAATGAAGTTATGATAGAAAACAGTTTACTATTAATTACTAAATATCATAACATCAATAAGTGCCACAATTAACATAATCCTTTATTACCTCACAACCACCCTATGCAAGAGAAGCAATAGAGGGAAAGTATCATAATCTTCTTTTACAGATGGAAGGATTGGGAGGTTCAGAGAGAAACGGAGCTGCACAAAGTCACATGGCAGAATAAGAACGAGGACCAGCCCTCCTCCTCAAATTGTCCTAGAGCAGTGGATCTGGAGTTCTCCTTTGCTCCATCACATTCTGCCGTGTAGCACACATATTTAGTATGGAATCTAGCCTTGCTTCTGCCCCTATTAGAGTGTAGGCTACCTGAAGGCAGGGCCAACTTCATTTTTTTCAGCTTCATAACTAGATGCTAAGCCCCAGACCTTTGTACATACTTGTTCATTAAATTAAATTGAATTCTGCCTCTAGACCACTTCAGATGAATGGAAAATCAGTGTGGGTAGAAGCAGGAGGGATCTGAGCTAGCCTTAGAAGGAATAGAAAGAGCTCAGAGATTAGCATGTGCAAAAACACATCACATTGTGTGTGCAGTATCTAAAAGTTACCCTTGACAGGTTACATTCCTTTTCAATCATTCTCTAAAATAGTCACTGGGATTGAGAAATTGTGTGTCCTGTCTTCCTAGCAAAATTCAAAAATATTCATCACTAGAAAAGCAGGACACAAATTTTGGGGGGAGAAATTGAGGGGATATTACCTACCACACACTCAATGACAAAAAGACCTGGATTTTAATAATTCAATCCCATTAGAGAGCCAAATGCAAAATTGCAGTGCCCATCTAAAAGTTCAGTAAGGTCTTCGCTGTGGAGTTATTCCTCTGCTGAATACTTAGTTCACTACCAGGGGAAGGGATTGGATTTGACATCAAAAAGCCTCCATCATCTCCCAGCACTGTTACTTACCACCTTCAACTTTAAGTTTCAACATTTCTTATTTTAAAAATGAGATGGTTGAACCACCAGGGATTCTTTTTGTTTTTTTTTTTTTTTTTCCCTGAGGCTGGGGTTAAGTGACTTGCGCAGGGTCACACAGCTAGGAAGTGTTAAGTGACTGAGACCAGATTTGAACTCGGGTCCTCCTGATTTCAGGGCTAGTGCTCTATCCACTGCCACCTAGCTGTCCCAAGGTCTAGTCTCTCTCCATATAATTACAGGTCTGAAAGTTCCTCAAGGGCAAAGGGTTCAAGGGTGAATAATGGAAAGGGGGAAAATTTAGGCAGGCTTCATAGAGAAAGGGACACTGAAAGTCATATGAAGCACTGTGAAAAGATCACAGGGTTGGAAATTAGGAGATCTTAGTCCTAGTCCCATCTTTTGTTCTAATAAACTTAAACAAATCATTTACCCTCTTGGGACCACCATTTCTTCATCTGTAAAATGAAGGGATTGAACTAATTGATCCCTCCAGTCTCTTCCCCCATCAATGACTTTCTGAGTTGGGTTGAAATCAAAGAATTATAATTCAATGAACTAAGAGTGTTGTAATTACTCACCTACTGAGTCAAAGGAAAACAGCATGATACACTAAGAACTTACTTAAATTTAATTTACTGATCTTATAATAAATGGATAGATGTGTACTTATGTAAGTGGAAACACTCAGGGGTCCTAGTTCCAAATATTCTTTGAACATATTTGCTGCACAGGTCCAACTAGGACCTGGTCTTTTCCAACAAGAGATTGGAACAGATTGTCTCTGAGGCCCCTTCCAAATCTAAATCTGTGATCCTTCTATTCTAAATCAACCTCTCACTTGGTAGCCGGCTTTCTTCCTACTTCCTCCACCTCTTCTCACCCCCTCCTTAAGCTCTTTCAAGGCGAGAAACAGAATATTCTTTTTGTATTCCTCTATCTATCTGTCTGTCTGTCTATCTATCTGTCTGTCTGTCTATCCGTCTGTCTATCTATCTATCTATCTATCTATCTATCTGTCTATCCATCTGTCTGTCTATCTATCTATCTATCTATCTATCTATCTATCTATCTATCTATCTATCCATCCATCCATCCACGTATCCATCCGTCTGCCTATCTATCTGTCTGTCTATTCATATCTATCTATGTATCTATGTATC